>NC_132878.1:56900631-57192624 GCF_030463535.1 Salminus brasiliensis | reverse complement strand
TGATGCAGAAATATCCTTCATGGTGTTATTAGGGTGGAGGGTGCGAGGACAAGCACTGTGTGGGGAACATTTGGCCAGTATTCAAAAACTTTCTTTGGATCTTTGGATTCCTCCACTCCTCCTTCTCCTTGTTCCCAAAACGCACCTTGCCCAAGCTCTCAGTGAATAGAAAAATGCGTCAGGGTGCAGCCAAGCGCAGCACAAGGCAAAAGGGAGTGTGTTCCTGGTGGCTTAAACCACAGGAAGTGCGCATCTTCCCACAGTTCCTCTAGCTGAGAAAGAGCAGGAAATGGAGTGCTCTTTCCTTGGTAAAGGTTACTGGGTTATTGGGACCTGTATCTCTTTCCCTACCCTCCCACCGGTCCTGTTAAAGATTCTCTATCACGCCCCCCTCCGGCTCCTCTTTCTCTGGGTTATCTTCAGGATATGGTGGTTGCTTGACTGCTGATGGCTCTGCTGCTCCCTGCTGTGGCAAAGGCGTGTGAAAGCTCTTGGGTCACCTCACCTAGCGCTCCACTTGGTCAGAATGACCTTTCAGCAGTCACCATGGTGAGGAGCGCTCAGTTGAATGTCACTTGGTAGTGACAGCTGCGCTCTTACCTCCTTGGGACTCGTTTTTTCGTTCTTTGTGTTGCCTTTATCTGAGGATGTCTCGATGTTCAGATCTGAAAGGTTCAAGTTCCCGTCCAACAAGACACATATTTGTAGTGGATGAAGGCTTTAGCTGGGCCTAAGCTTGTGCATACGAGTGTACAGGTGTTCAAGGTGGGCAGTATGGTGCTATTTGTAATTTCCATGACCTGTTGCATCACAGTATGCTCTGATAACACTGACCAACTGCAGGATTCATAAAAAAAAAATCATAAAAATCATTTGTAGATGTATTGTGATCAAGATGTCAAAAAATTTACATCAACCCCGAAACAAGGCATCGCTACAGACCATTGGTTGGTAAAGCCAACCATGTTATACTGTAGTATGGTCATTAAGACTATATTTGCTGTGTAGCTGTACTACCTACAAAATATTGTCTCTGACTGGAACGGATACATGGATGGCCCTACTTGCACCTAACGCTTCTGCTAAAGGCTTATATTTTGCATAATGTGTAGGAGGCCAGTGCAGTGCTCCCTTCATGGACCTGCTTTGGTCGAGGTGTGTGTGTGTGTGTGTGTGTGCGCGAGCGTGCGCACTCCAGGTTAGCAGTGCTGCGCAGGAGTCTTTTGAAGCGATGAGATCCCTGATGAGAGGTCTCAGGGGTCAGCCAGAGCCTCACTCCTTACAGCCCCCTCTAATTTCAGCCTTGCCCTAACCCCCCCCTCCTTCCACACAGCCCAACCCCCTACCGTGGGAAGCTGCACCTGTGGCTCCCTCCACCACACACATACTTAGACACACACAAACACCCATGCATGGCTGAGTGACATTGTCCTTCTTTATAGTTATTTTTCAGTCTCAGGACAATAAGCCGGCAACTGGGGTTTTAGCTCGGTCTATATAAATATATCAATAATACACACACACTCTATTTATATACATATTCTCTGTGAATGCGTAGTGTTTTGTGCTGGTTAATTAAAACCCCAGCTAAAAGAAATGCCGTGGTTTGCCTTTGTCTGATTACCTTGAAGACCTTAGAATGACTGGCTTTCTAGTTGTACAAGGTTTCATGCTGAGAGGGGTGCACTGATGCTCAGAGGGACTGTGGGGGATGTTGCCGAGGGCTGTCGTGTGATTTTGTCGGTCCTAATGTATTGTGATTTTGATGCCTAATGTATGCACAAGTGTGACCACTGCCTTTATTTATTTATTTATTTTTTTTCAGCAAGGCCAGTTCTGTTTGAGTTTAAGAGGTATAAGAAGAGTGGACACCTCTGTGATGTTCACATAACACACATGGTCATTGTAAAAGATTTTAGTACACCACAGAAAGTGTTTGTGGCTTTAATTCATAGAAAGAAGAAATTGCTTGCAGCAGATGGACCAGCCGTGGCAGCAAGAGTGAGAAAATCACAGAAGGCATAATGGTCCAATTAGTCAGTTAATCAAATAATTGGCGGTTAAAATAATCAATTAAATAATTATTTGTTGGTCTAATTGCGGGGGGGGGGGGGGGTGTAATGCATTGATTAGTTGTTGGCTATCTGATCTAAATCTGATAAAATTCCTAACATTCGTTATCATGCTCACTAATCGGCAGAGGGAAGGTGAAGTGAGCAGACCTGTAGAAATGGCTTCTAATGTTTTTAAAGTGCACAAAGTGATGCACATCGCTACCGTGTCTGCAGGGCCGTCTATTTTGGGATGCATGCAAGTCGCTGGAGGAATGCTGCCGGACAGTCCGGAGACTAAGGTTGATGGGCAGTCTCAGAATCTCAGAGGTTTTGATGGAGGTCTTTGTTCACTGGTCACCTCCCCCACTGCCTTTATCCCCATCCAGCCATTTGGGCAGCTGTCACATAATCCAGCTAATCAGAGACAGGGTGTGTGGGAACAGGACCGTTCCCTGCTTTACTCTATTACACACACACACACACACTTACGCACACTGACTTTGTCACCTTTCCACTGATAGCGGTGCTCGGTACAGTCATGGGCATTTTGAGAGGATAGATCCAGGGTGTTTACTGGCATTCATCAAAGGCCTCCCAGGACAGAACTCTCCACTAATACATACACAGACAGGGCGGCCGACCCGCAAGCTGGGGGATGGGCGAAGAGGTCAGAAGCCCCACTGCATGTCGTGGGATGATGCACGTCCATGTGAAATAATCCATCTTTTTAAGACGCATCTGTTGTGCGTCTGCATGGATGTGTGGCCAGAAGCTTGCCCCCCTTCTCTGTGCACCCACTACCACCCAGACAGACCAGCTACTGCTGTTAATCCCATACTGCATCGCTCAGACCAGGCAATGAGTCCCCTGTGTCTCAAAGGCACTAACATGTGCACACACACACAAACTGTCTGCCTCTATATCTGAGCAATCCTCCTAGCCCACCTCTGGAGATGAGAATGGTGTCTGTGATTAACATGGAGGACATGCTCAAGCTGTTTTAAAAGAGGGATGTGGTATCAGAATTGTATGTGTTGGCAGATGCAGCTTTAAAAAAATAGAGATGTTGAAATTCCCTAATCCAGATAGTCTTGTCTAGATCCCCCTCATGCCACCCAAATAGCTCTGATTCATTGACCATCGGACTCCACAAGACCTCTGAAGGTGTCATCTGGCCCAGAGAAGTTACTTTAGGTCCTTAAAGTCCTGTATGTTGTAAGGCAAAGCCTCCATGGCTCACATTAGTGAACCTTGAGTGTTCATGACCCTGTAGATGGACCAGAGGTTGTCCTTTCTTAGAGCACCTTTTGGTAAGTACTGACCACTGCACACAAGGAGCACCCCACAAGACTTGCCTGATGTTTTGGAGATTTTCTGACCCATCTTACCATAAAATTTGGCCAGAGGGACTCAGATCCTTATGTCAGATCCCATTATTTACTGCTTCCAACACATCTCCTTCAAGAACGGACTGTTTCGTCTGCAAACCAGCGTAATTTACTTTACTTTGTCAGTGGGTTTAATATCCTGGCCGATCAGTGTGAAGACAGGGCTGAAAAGGTGGATGCCCTAAAGTACCTGCTGTGCATTTTTCACATTGACGCATGTGGATCAGTCAGTCATGAAACAACTGTTTTGGTCTCGGGAAGGTGAGCCATCAAAGCTGCAGAAGGCACTTTGTTTGTTGATTAAAGAGCACACCAGCAGAGTGCAGCTCCTCTTTGGTCCATCCCTTCACACAGGCTCGCCACGCCTGCTCCCACGGCCTCATTTGTTTATGCGAGGTTTAGTTCCATTTGAGAGCCGAATCCTTTGAATATGGCTTCCAGCAGGTTGAGGTCTGAGTGGTTAGGAGATTCTAGTTTCTCAGTGTCCGTCTCTATCCCTACACCCCCACAGGAAGCATATGGAACATGAAACCCATTCGGTAGAAGAGGTCTGGATGAATAATTCGCTAAGTGGCTTATCATGACACTGTAGGAAAAGTGTCTTGCACTGGTGGGGAAATTGCAACTTTACATCCTGTGGTAAGCTAATGAATAAACCCTACTGGCTTTGAAGGTAGCTTGGCGCAGTGCTCAGCTAGGAGAGGGTGTGAAAATTCCCTGAGGGGGCTGACGGGTCGCATGTTTGTTTGGTAGTTGGTAGAACTTTCCATTGCTGAAGTGGTTTGGATTTGAAGTTAATGATAGATAGGCTTGGTCCCTTCAGTTCCCTGAGGAATATTAACAAAGCGAGTTAATGTGTCCGATGCATACAGTGAACCGTATAGCCTATGACGTCCACCAGCCTTTGTGATGATGTGATGGCCTTTCTGTGTTCATCCAAGGTGTGGTGTTCTGAGGATTAGAGGAGAAAAATGAAGATGCAAGGTATGATTGGAGCCTTGTCCTATACAGTGTAATCATCGCCTGCTTTTGGTACTGATTAATTCATCGAGACTCTTGATGGAGCAAATGTCATTCTCAATGAGTTATGATTTCCTGTTATTTTATTATGTCTGTCTTTTTCATAGTTTTGGTGGTTTGCGCTGTGTTAAAATTGAAGACAATAGACAAAAGTATTCAAACAGCACGCCTGCTCAGTTATTTCTCTTCCAGAATCAAGGGTATTAAGAGTGTTAACTGTCTCTGCTCTCCAGGAAAGGCTTTCAGGTAGATTTTTGGAGTATTTGATTGATTGATTGGTGTCAGTAGGTCCATGTTTATCTGTTCCAGTGAGTCTGATTCTGTTGGCAGTACTTCTCTACAGGAACTAGACTAGACTGTAAGCTGCATGTGTCAGCAATAGATGCAACTTGTAATACCTGAATGCATTGATTAGAATGGGTGTCCACAAACATTTGGACATATAGTGTATATGTGAATGCATTGGTGTGTTGAATGAAACGGTGAAAATGAGGACACGTTAAAGCCTTTAGAGTGATGGAATGTAAAAAGTGAAAGAGCCATGGCTCTGCTGGTATTTAGAAATGCTAACTGAAGGCCAGGGCTGTGTCTTTGTTTATGTCTATCCCCAACACACTCTCTCTCCTTCACTGTCTCAGCTCTTTGACTGCTTCTCGTCCCCTGCTCTCTTCACTATCTTATGTGCTTACTTTGTGCTGACTGTGTTTTTTCCCCTCCTTTACAGCGATCCTACACGCTCATCCTAGAGGCCTGGGACTGGGACAACACCACCCAAAACGGTGAGTACTACCTGTTGATCTGTACAGATGATACCATACCATAATGTGTTGGGATTTCTAAGCAGAAGGACAGTGGGATGTGCGGTGGGTTGGATGTTTTAGCATTGGCCTGCTGCTCATTGGCTTTGGGTTGGATGACCTTGTTGTACAATAGGTCTTTTGACTCTGAAAAGGCTAGACAATGTCGAGACTTGTTTTCTAACAGCTGAAGGACCACGAGGTTTGCCAAAAGGGAAATTTTAGGATGATTCATAAACAGCAATCTTACTGAGGCTTGTTCCATGGGCTTTACGTAGCGCAGGTGTATGCGGCTGTGTGGGGGGGTAGGGACTGTACAATTGTGGATCTAATTTTAATTGCTTCTCATGCATTTTAAAGAAAGAGATGATGAGTGTAACCCATAGGCGATCGCCACGCCTGTCCGGACAAAAACAGCGCTGGTCTGAGGCTCACAATCTTCTTGAAGAATCCGTCTTGAAGAACTTTTTGCGAAGTGGGATGGAGCTGTTAGGGCACTCCAATATACATATACATATATTTTTTTAAATAGTGGCACTGACTCAGTTCTAGTATACAGGGAAACCTGAGGCCCTTCGTACGGGGTTCCTCTGCCCTGAGTCTGGGGGAATAGATGTGGGCGCCATCAGGCCGCAGCTGTATCCTGTTTTCTTTTGGCTGTCCGGCTGCCGATCCCGCCGCCTTTGTCTTGCTGGAGGAATTGTCGGGAGGAAGGGGTCGAGCAGAGGAATTTAACATATGCGAGAGAAGGTGGACGCTGGCTGGCAAGAAAGGAGCGGCGAAGGGGGGTCCGCCTTTGATGTGCGGATGCAATCGGTAGGATGACTGTATGTCCTGGCCTCTAAAAGACGCCAAGCACAAACTTGCGCCTCTCTTGCAGCGTGAAGTCATTCCATCCTGTTTTCCCTCTCCATCTTCTCCCTGAGCAGTGGCCAGAGACAATGGGATGGGCCGGAGGGAGGGCGTTCATATTGGTCTGGGGCACCATAGTCCTGTTCAGTGTCGCAAACCATAGGTTTGACCTGGTGGTTGACGTTTTTGTTAGACCGTTTTGGAAAAGCCAAGAATAGTTCATTTCCTTAGGCGACTGCCTTCTCGCTGTTAAAACGTGCATGCATGAAAATTTCAGGAATACTTTCTGTTGGCGGCAATCGTCATTAATGTGAACCAGTATTTTAACACTGGGTAGAGTTCTAATAATTGCTGCTATAATTGCGAACTTTTTAGTAGCTATGTGGAGAGATTGTGTCCAAGAATGGTGGGTTTTATAGCGTTAATGAACTAGTTTTGGGGATGCTGATATATTGCTATGATGAGCAGGATAGCTTGCAAGGTGAAGCAAGAAGAAGAAGGGCCTGGATTTTGGACTCTGGATTCTGATTGGTATGACACCAAGTGAAAAACAGTCTTGCCTAGTGTTTAATATACACCAGACAAAGGTGCCAAGTCAAACTCAATATTTTAAGATCAGTATTTTTAAGGCCAGTATTGGCCTCTTCTCAGTAGTTATTGAATAATTGAATAATTATTATTGAATAATTGAGCTGAAAGATGCCCTGGCCCAAAGACATGGGCTGCAAGTATCTCCCACCCCACAGACTGATCTTGTTCTTGGAGCTATCCCGTATGTGTCCTTAACCAGATTAGTTTAAACAATGAATAACAATAATAAGGCAGTGTTGCGATCATAAGAAGCTTCTTGCAGAAGCCATACAGGCACATCTTTGCAGTTAGGCACTCTCGGCAGTATTAGTAACACTGCTAATGCCTAATCCATCTTCATCTCTAATCTTTTTCTCCTCCCATGCTGTCATATTTGAGAGCTGATGGTGCTGCAAATTGATGTCCTCTCAGGTGGTAGAGTTTGTGCTGCTCTTTGTGGCCATATCCCACTGT
The DNA here is from genome assembly GCF_030463535.1 of Salminus brasiliensis. Taxonomy (NCBI): domain Eukaryota; kingdom Metazoa; phylum Chordata; class Actinopteri; order Characiformes; family Bryconidae; genus Salminus; species Salminus brasiliensis. Next base: position 57,185,469 of record NC_132878.1, on the reverse strand, counting down.
TCTGAGACAGTGGCCTCATTTGTCACTCGTTTGAGAAGCCAACCTGAGTGCTCGCTCTGTGCCAGACAGTAATAATGTTGTCATGGTGGGAGTCCGCTGCCAAGCCCTGTCTGCTGAAGCTTGCTGCAGTATGTGTCCTCACACAGGCTTTGGCAGTGCTGCGCAGCTTCAGAAATCAGCATTGCTGGGCTCTCCAGGCACAGCGTTTGTAATGAGCTTTGTAACGCTGATTGATGGTGCATGTTTAGTATTCAGTGTGAAGGCTCTGAGTTTGCTGCATGCTGTGTGATGTTCTGCTTTCTTCAAACTGGACACGTTCCAGCTCATGTTCTTTTGTCTGTCAAGGACCTGAGGGCCAGCAACAACAACAAAAAAAAATGGCTCCAAGACTCTCAAATGCATATTCTATAGTCTATAGTTGAATGTGCATTTGATAGGCTGTCTAAGCCAGAGATTGAAAGCCCATTACCTGTGCATAGGCCAAAAAAAATTGTGCACACATGAGCTAATGTAGAGAAGTGGCTGAACACCATTTAGTTCAGGGCGACTTTATGGACATATACAGTATGCGAGCGCTCTGTATGTATGGACGGAGGCCCCACAGGCCCCAGGAAAGGTCCCGTCGTATTGTGTTTACATGGCAGGAAGGGCTCTGGTCGGGCTAGTGTTTAGACTTGGACAGAGCGGCCCAGCAAAGCTTGCTCCATTGTTCTTTATCTGGAAGCGCCAGGGCTATTTCTGTTTTCGTTGCTTAATTCATCTGACATTGTTAGTGGATGGAGAGGAAGGTGTGTGTGTGTGTGTGTGTGTGTGTGTGTGTGTGTGTGTGTGTGTGTGTGTGTGGGGGGGGGGGGGGGGGGGGGGTCTGAGTAAGTGGGTAGGTTCAAGGGGGTGGTATGCAGTCAAAGCATCAGGACGGTGGAAATCGCAAGACCCCACCGTGATTGTTTGCAGTCTCTGATCCCACTGTGATAAAGATTGCTTTCTTTGTTGGCGTTGGCGGAGGGCAAGGGAAGCTTGGCAAAATGTAAGAGTTAGTGTAGATCGCTGGTGGGTGCCTGTGCCTTTATGAATCTGGAGGACAAGGCAGAGTTTTCCAGAGGCAAGGTGGGGAAAGTAGTAGGTGTAAATCCTTCAAGGGCTTTTCGGAGCTGAAAGTCAGGGAGTCCTCAGCTCTAGAGAAGTGTGTGTGTGTGTGTGTGTGTGTGTGTGTGTGTGTGTGTGTGTGTGTGTGTGTGTGTGTGTGTGTGTGTGTGTGTGTGTGTGTGTCCTCCCATCTGCCCTACTCTCCCTGGTAACAGCACTCATGGTCAGAGCTCTCCCTGACAGGCTATAGAGAAATGCAGTGGGTTATGGTGTGCTATTGGTTAACTGTGGTCTGGTGCCAGCAAACCTAGTTCTTCTTTGGCTTGCAGAGTATGTAGGAAATAAGATATTGAGAGGTTTTGTGCAGTTAGCTTCTCCGAATGGATTTGGCCAGTTGGCAGTGTCAGGAAAGTCATGGAAATGTATGGCTTTCAGTCAGGGTCTGCCTCTGAAGTTGTCTGACATGGTGGTCTGCCTTTTGTTATTGTCTTCTAAATGTGAGTGGAGTGTGCCTGTATTGTTGATCAGCTTCGTTCTTGCCTGGTCTGAGTGGGGGAGGATGGGCTGGACAACGAAATATTTTATTCTGTGGAAGGCCTAATAACATTTCAAGTCAAGTAGTCAATGGGCAGCTTGCCTTTTGTTCACTCCAGCTAGAGCCTCTAATGGTCTCCCTCTCTGTTCCCTCCAGATGAGGAGCTCCTGATTGAGCGACACGCTCACACAGGTATGGTGAACCCTGGGGACCAGTGGCAGGTTATTGCGCACACGGGCGCCACTGCCCGTTTCGAGTATCGCATCCGTGTTAAATGTGATGAGAACTACTACGGCAGCAAGTGCAACAAGCAGTGCCGGCCGCGCGACGACTACTTTGGCCACTACCGCTGCGACCCTTCTGGAAACATCGTCTGTCTGGAGGGCTGGATGGGACACGACTGCCGAACTGGTAAGAGATGTCAGATCGCTATACATAGCTTGCTAGAATGCATGCTATTCAACGTTATTCATGTGTACCTCCCATGTATCTCCAAGAAGATATAAATCTAGCTTGCCTTTGACCTGACCTTGTGAGCTGGCTATTGGGGCCTATCTGGTGGAGGAAGGGAAACATGGGTGTCGGGGACCTTAATTAATTAATTAATTAATTAATTCACGGCCTTTACCACCCTAAAAAAGACACCTGCTGCTATCAGTGGTTTCACAGCCCAGTAATCTTTAGTCCTCAGCCTAAAGTGAGATCTCCTGTAAATTATACCTCCACAGACCTGGAGTCACACTTTCCATTAGCTACATTGGCTTAATTCTTGCAGGACGTGGTGTCACTTACAACGCGTCCTCCGGTAAACAATCAGGGAGCAGCTTGGCTGGTTTTGTGATTGTGGACTGGGTGGTGGAAGGGGGCAGGATACTGAATCACTAGACTGACCTGAACAACAACAATGGCATGATAGGGTGGTGGTGGGTGGTGGCAGGGAGGCTTTACGTTGGGCCGTAAATGTGTCCTGTGTTTTAGGGAGCACCATGAATTCTCACAACTTGTTGTGCGTGTAATGGGGCAGTGCGGGAAAAAACGAGTTGGTCATATTTCCTTGTTGTTCATTTATTTCATATTGTTTTTTTTTCTTGTCTCCCCTTCCCCCTTCTGTCTCATTCTATCTCTCTCTCTCTCGCTCTTTCTCTCTCTCTCTCTCAGCTATCTGTAAGCAGGGCTGTAATTTGATTCACGGAGGTTGCTCAGTGCCCGGGGAATGCACGTAAGTGGCAGAGTGTGGTTTCATGCTCGCTTAGCCCAGCTGATCTGGCTCCTTAAGTTCAGCAGGCCATATGTGTGCATGCTGATAAGGGGTTTTGACCTGTTTACTCTACCATTAATTAATCAGTGCGCTGAAGCCGGTGTTTGTGCAAGCTGTTTTTTCCCCACCATGTTTATTTGTGCCCAAGTTGCATCCACTAATGGAAGCACGTAGAAGGTGCCACCAGTAAGTGTGACAGGGCTTTAAAAAGTCTCAGCTCTCCTTTAAAGCTTTATTTTGACTTAAAAGATGCATTCAATTTTTTGTTCCCATTATTATCATGTTGTATAGCTCTGATTGATTTCATGCAAGACCATGTATCCATGTGAGAAAGCCTGAGAGCTCACCTGAGGGGGTTTTTACACAGATCTGTGCGTAGTCATTATTCTTCCTGTCATCAGTCCCTAGAAATGCTTCACTTTAAAGGGTAGATTACAGGATCAACACGCAGTGTACATTGTCCGTGTTGCTCCTTTGGGACTACGTTTTTGCTTTAAGCTGTCAAAGAAGATTAATACTGTGGAAATGCCTTAATGGTTTTCCTCAGTTCAACAGTCTTTATTGCAGATTTCTTTTTGCTGTTTTTATTAGGAAAATAGTGGCAGCATCAGTAAGGAAAAACCACAGGAGCTGTACGTTCTGTCCTGAGGATTTCATATTCGGCTGTCCAGCAGTAGTGAAAACTTTAGCTAGCCAGCTAATTTCATTAAGTTCATTGCCAAATCAGGGTTCTATTTGATGAACACGTGGGTTTAAAGTTTGAGTGTGGAATGTCCTTTCTTTTCAGTATTAAGTGAATATGTATTTCCATGTTCTCCGTGGCGGACACGTATACATCCCCCGCTCAATCACTTCATACATGCTACAGGTCTCGATAATCAGACTGAAAGGCAAGGTAGCTTTGCTGTGCCCTGCACAGGAAACAGGGATGCTTCCTCTGCTGGAGTTTGCTGTGGAATCCTTCGACGTCACTGTGACAACTCCAGCCCCCCCTCCTTCCACCCCCCCGGCCTCTTCCTGCCCTGAGCCTGCGCTCGGCTCGCCATGCTTCCTAAGCCACAGGAAGAGCACGAAGCCTCCTCCAAACCCAGCTAAACCTTCAATAATTCATGCCCCAGAGGAAAAAACTCAGCACTCCGATTTTTGCAGTTGCCAGTACAAAGTGTGATTTGCCTATAGACCAGTCATGAAAAATCACCAGACAAGGAACCCATGCTGAGGTAATGTAGAGGGTGTTGAATGTTCTTTGACATTCAGTACCAGGGCCTCTGCCATAGAAGATCACACCCCACCCCCCCACCCAATGTTGCTGCAGTGGTGTAGTCATGTGGCCAATGCCCCCAAGGGCCCCCCTGTTGTCAGACTTTACTGTGCAATCTGACAAGCATGCAGATCCAAAGAAAAGAGCAGCGTGATCATTTGGAGGCCTTAAACATCCTCTGAAATAGCATGGATTATTTGCTCCTGACTGCCTGGATCCTGGTTGGGTTGGCATATAATGTACCCTTGTTGATATTTTTAATAAGTATTATGATATTTGTGTGTGCAATGCTGATCCCGCTGATGGATGTGACGCAAAACTGTGCAGCCAGGACCTGTTAATGGGGCCCATGTGCCTGGCAGATGTTATTAGCCACCTTTAAAAGAGGGCCGCCAATTCCCATGCTCTGCAGGATGCAGTGACCCTCTTCCCCGTCATCCCCAACCCAGTACACGAGGCGGTATCTATAGTTATGGCTGCTCTTTTCATAGGAATTAAATCAGAGACGTTATCTTAAACTGCCCTTTGTTTGTGCCATGGTAGAGCAAGGTATGAAATGACTGAGGAATGTGTATTGAGGGTTAGCCACCTGCCACACACAGGGCAACAAGTACCAACGCATGGCTTTTGGAGGCTTGTTTAGAATGATCATCAACTTGTCCTGGCACATAAGGGCTTGCCTGCCAAGTCACTTCTTTTTGGAGTGAGCGCGCTTACGTTTGGCAGCGCTTGGCAACACTAAATGCCTCTAGGCTGGCATGGGTTTCAGATTCTCTTTGCGCGCGTTGGGCAGCCTACACACTCTTTCATGTGCTAGTAGTAAAGTTGTATCTGGGCAACACTGGACTGAGCGCGTTCTTTAGTTGAGCTGATTAAGGCGTGAGTTCGAGTCTCTGCTCAGGATTGTGAAATTGGGTTTGCTCATCAAAGCTGGAGGAACAACGTGGGTTGCACAGCTAAGTACTCTGCAAAGAGAAATTCTCACATTCACCCAAACCCATAGCATGTAGCAGGAGGAGTTTTTTTTTTTTTTATATTGCTGAAGCCTGATGTGTTTGTCAAAGACGCTCAGCGCTGAATTTTAATGACTTATTCACAACCGTGATCAGCATGGATCAAATACAGACGGCTCTTATCTCTGCGTCTCTCTCTGGTGGGTTGAGGTACAGCTATGGAAGCCATGCCTCTGCAACCGGGAGCCAGAGTTTGGCCGTGCATGTCCTGCAGGACTAGTGTCTTAAAATAGCCGGCTCAGAAATGACAAGACAGCTGAGACCGAGACAAACAGAGCGAGAGGGAGAGAAAACCACTGGCCTTGGAATAGCAGAGTGCTGCTGTAAACCAATGATTAGCTAACCCCTCACCGGCGCTATTCCACATATCCTCTGGCTCCCACCAAGTCACCCATGGGGGAAGCGTGTGTTTATATGCATGAAAGTGTTGTTAACCTTTGCCACCGTGCAAGGTCTTCTCCTGCTAAGATTAGGTGTCTACAGACACAGCAGTGGCGCTTCAGCTTATAGCTATTACCCAGAGGTACAGGCTTGTCATTAAGATGTCATTGGTTGCTGCACAGACCTCCAAAGCTGATGGCGCCGCTCTTGTGGTTTCCAGGTGTAACTACGGCTGGCAGGGACAGTTCTGTGATGAGTGTCTGCCCTACCCGGGTTGTGTCCACGGCACCTGTGAGAACCCGTGGCAGTGCACCTGTGAGAAGAACTGGGGTGGACTGCTGTGTGATAAAGGTAATCCACATTGACATTTGCATATGCCATTTGACCGGGAGGATTTTTTCAGTTATCTGGATACCTTTGGTCAAGCCCTCTCTTGTAAGAAGATTTGACCCAAGTTATCAAGCTAACTGAGAAATCCAACTCATTTTGTTTATATAAATAAAGCAGGTCCACATGAAATTCTACTTTGAAATCATGAAAATCACTTTCATCCAATGATAATTCCTCTTGTGTATCTTCACACTAAGGCTTGGTTTCCCCAGAGAGGGATTAACGCTAGTCCTGGATGACAATTTCATTCAGTAAAGAATCTCTATTCAGAATAGTGTGTAGCCCAAGTCTAGACTTAATTCCTTGTCTGGTAACCTGATCATAAAAGTCCAGCAAATTTCCTTCAGGGCCATAAAACGGAATTACCCCCGTTTCAGTTCCGTTGATTTGCTGCCCGCCATGACGGCACGGTTCGTGGTCATGTGATGGAGCGCACACGCAGCTGGCCACGCGCTGGATATCGATGCCGTGGTTGGAGCGGCGCACAGACATCTGATCTCACGGCCGCTGACCAGCTTGTGTCCTGAAAGATGCTTAGGAATGCGAGGCGGCTGCTAGGTCGGCCGTCACTGTGGCCCTGTCTTTATTTATTTACTGGCCTTTATGTACAAGGCCTAGTCTTGTACGGCATGCTGGTAGCCCGCAGACCCTCTCTCTGTGGTTTGACAACTGCCTTCCCCAGAAAGAGATGTCCTCGGAAACGTCAGCATTGCCGAAAGGGTCCGGTTCTTAATGATGGAGTTGTTTGAGCCCAGCTCATTTTACCACCCGCAGCTTGACTTATGGACAGGGAGTAACGTGTGTTATTCCCTACGCAGATCTGAACTACTGTGGCACTCACCACCCCTGTGTGAATGGAGGTACCTGCATGAACTCTGAGCCAAACGAGTATAACTGCGCCTGTCCTGAAGGCTACTCGGGCAAGAACTGTGAGATAGGTATGTAGGCAGTTGTGCACACTGTTTCATGTTCAACATTGCAGACATGGGTCAGATAAGACTGTGTATGGTCCAACCGGCGAGCGAAGCAGTATTGCCAGGAAATGTTGCCCTGCTGGCTCACAGGAACAATGCTAGATCATCTTTTATGTGCGAGATGCTAATTGAGAATGGAATTGTCTTTTGCAGCAGAGCATGCCTGCGTTTCCAACCCGTGTGCCAATGGTGGCACCTGTCACGAAGTTCCCTCTGGCTTTGAATGCCACTGTCCACCAGGCTGGGAGGGCCCCACCTGTGCTAAAGGTGAGTATATCTGTGTGTGGGTGTGGGTGTAGTAAGTGTGCATTACCATTACCAATATTTGCAGACGATCATATAGTAAGTATGTGAATATGACATGAATATAATATGATGCTAGTACGAGGAAGCTTTGCCACAGATAGATGACTGGAATTATAGATAATTATGATATTAAGTATCTTTTCAGCTAAACTAATTCATTAATGATATTTTCTATAAATGAAATACGTGATCATATGGCCAGTGATTCAGAACTTTTGAGTAGTAGTATATGTTTTTCTTCACTTCTGCCTTGCTTTTGTTTTTTTTCCCCCGTCTTGCGCCTGCCCCCCCTTCTCCACACGTGTCCAGATGCTGTGGCCTGGCTGGGCTCCTGCTGGGCATTCGGGGGTGAGGCAGGGGCGGTGTGGGCTTCTGGCCACACAGTGGGGTTCCCTGTGTTGGCCGCTTCTAGCTGAGCGTTCGTAGGGGCCTGGATTAAAGCGCAGTGATACTGATCACAGAGACAAGGGGGATTTGCATAATCCTGCTCTCACTTTGAACCAACCCGCTTTTGGCTCTGCGAATCGAGAACGCGGCATGGTGCCCTCCCGCTTACCTCCTTTTTTTTTTTTTTTTTTTTTTCCCTCTTCCCCAAATCCAGAATTCAGCCCACCTTTCTGTGGTGGACCTCCTGCCCTACCGCTTGATTTGGCATGACTGCCCCCCCCCCCTCCTCATGTCTCTCATTTTCAGACCATCTCTGTCTCCTCTTTCTCCTCTCCTCAGTTTTTTTTTTTCTTTTTTTTTGGTCACACAAGATCCCCCCACCCCCCCATACTGATTGTGCATGACCCTACCCCCACCAACTAGCTTCCAGGTCCACCACGCTTATGTTGCCATTACCGTAGCAACAGGAGGGTCTCCTGCTGGAATTTGGCACGCTCTTTCCTCTTTGGAGCCCATGAAGGTGCTGCTTCACCCAGACCCATACACACTCAATTGTTACCCATGCAACCCCCCTTCTAAGACCCTGATTCTCCTTTACAATCCTATAGATTCATGGGGGCAAAGAGGGCAGGCTAGAGAAAGAGGGGCGTTTGCTGCTTTTCATTCCTCGTTTTTGTTTGGCTCCTAAACTTTCTTGTGCTCGGTTTGTGTTTGTGCCAGTATGAGATGTGTGAGGATTGGAAGGCTAATAGTGGCTAATCTGCTGCCCTCTGGATTAGACCAAACACTAATCGCGTTACAGTGTAAAAGCAGGACCACTCTGCGTCTTGCTCTGACTCCAGTTTCATATCTCTCCTCTTTTTCCTCTTTCGTTTTCGCTCTGCAAGTCTCCTCTGTGGTGTGGGTGGTTGTCGGCCCCCACAGTTTGATTAAAATCGGTGTAATCGCCCAGTTTTTATGTTTTATATGGAAAGCTATTGCACATAATTGAGCGGTAAAATCCTCCTCATCTGAATCCATTCGGAACATTGACCTCGTAACTGGTTTTAATGGTACAACTGTTCTGTTTTGAAAGACCGGCTCTGAGCTGAGTTCAGGCTGGAGGCTTCCAGCAGCTTGTCTTTAATGTGGCTCTGAGGAAGGTTTTGTGTGTTTTTGTATTGCAGACATGGACGAGTGTGCTTCCAGCCCTTGTGCTCAGGGGGGAACGTGTATTGACCTGGAGAACGGCTTTGAGTGCCTCTGTCCTCCACAGTGGGCTGGGAAGACCTGCAAGATCGGTGAGTCTGGTGCATATATTTACTATTGTATGTGCAGTGGTATGACTTGCATTCGGTTATATTGACCAGAAGAAACATGATTAAACATCAAGTCATATTATTAAGAGTTGCATAAGATGCTTTCAGCTTGTATTACTTTTCAAGGGGCTGAAAATATCTTGAAAGTATCTGACATGGAATTTATCCTAACCTAGGCAGAGTGACCCCACCATGATGAGTATTTAGTATATATTACATAAAATATTGAATTTAGGGTTAAGATTATAACAAGTTATTAGAGCTGTACCTGCCTCCTGTCTCTATGTTGTGGTATTATTAAGAAAGGTAATAAAACCTCAACATGTGTTGTACAATCTGCATCCACTCATGTTTCAGTAATACAACGACTCACCAGTCATAGTACTCCATGGCGCATCCTATCGATTACATTGTGCATTGTTGCATCCCAGTTTGTTGACAACCTGGCTGTTGATGCATGCGTGTGTATTTTGGACTCAGTGGATTGTAACCATGTACCTGCATGTGTGTGCGATCATGATGCCACCGTTTAGCTGGAATACAGTAATTGGTAAGGCTTTGTGAGGGGAGGTGGGGTCTGCGTAACCTGGAGGAGTGGAGGAAGACCATGTTTATACACAGAGTGAAAAAACCTGGAGACAGTCAGCCTTCTGAGGTCAGATCCCGCAACTGTCAGCTTCGTCTGTGCCTTTGACTTCTCTTGAAGATTGCGTGCCTCCTTTCCCCGCAGCCATCACGTCAAAGGAAGTACAGGATGTGCGAGAGGAAGCGGATTATGACCTGTAAACAAGTGGGGTGAGGGAACCGGAGCTGGTGCGCTCGGCTTACAGGCCGAACCTTAGCCCCCAGCTCGCGTTTCTCCAAGTCCCGCTAAGGCCTGGAGTCAGGTTTCCCGCAGGACAGGTGCGCAGGGAGGCAGCACGCACCTCACCAGGAGCCCACACTGAATATTTAACCAGATACTAAATGCCAGGGTCACGGCACCAGTGCTTCCTTACTTCGATAGAAGATGGATAGCATAGTGGATAAGTCCATTATTACCCTTACCTTTACTCAACATGTCAAAGATTTAAATAGGTCCAGACACTCTAAAACAACAAATTTTTTAAAATGTATTTAATAGCTACCTTAGTGTCACATGTTGATACCATGCTGGGAGGTTGAAGGCTAGCTTGTGCTTCCTCTGAGTGATGTGAAGATCCATCATATCTTTTTAAACTGCAGCACCATTAAAAGAGGTTAACATGCTTGAAGGAGAACACCAACTGCCGATTCTGTTACACCAGCTAACTGACGCCTGTGTTGGCTAACATCTCGCTGAGTGATGGGAGATTAGAGGAAGACAATTCTTCACACCCAGAGAGAGCATGGGATGGGATGCCCACTTTCTCAAGCCACAAACGGATCCCCACAAGTTGGGTTAGTGCCTTTGTGGCATCAGAATTTTGTTTGCCACCAATTTATAAGACCATAAACCAGTAAGAGTCCTTGTTAGCTAGCTGTGTCAGTCATTGGAAGTCTCCTAAAGCAGCAGAATCTTTTGCTGTGAAGATCTGAGGGGGCTCTACAAAGAGGAGATGTGAGGAGGAGAAGGGTAAAATAAAAAGCTTAGCACAGACAGGCCTGATGTCAACATGGAAATGTGTATGTCTGATAGTTATAGTGTGGCCGGTCCATGTCCTCTTGTACAGAGCTACAGACTGAACGCCGTTTCAGTGTGCTTAATGGTGATGGGGCTACAAAGAGAGAGCTCCAATTTCTCTCCTTTGACTTTGTTGCCATCATTTTTCTTTCTTTGTCCTTCTCCCTTCTCCTCTCGTCCTTTCCTTTTTCCCCCCTTCCTTCGTCCTGGTTTTCCACACGTGTTCCTCATCCCTCCCTCTTTCTGTCCCTTAATCCACAGATGTGAATGAGTGTGTGGGGAAGCCTTGCGTTAACGCTTACTCTTGCAAAAACTTGATTGGTGGATATCATTGTGACTGCTTTCAAGGATGGGCCGGACAGAACTGTGACATCAGTCAGTATCTCTCTTCAAGTACTCCTCTCCTCACTGGGCCCTGTGCCACACACTCTGGTGTTCGTTCCTTCTTTTCTCTCTCTTTCTGAGCTCATACACACACGCGCACATACACATGGGCACTGCGACCAGGGTTTCCTCTCTAGACACTTGATACTCTGCAGGGACATGAACACCACACACAGCGTCAGAGCCTTCAGCTCCTGTTGCATGCTGGGTTGTTGCTTCCTGTTGACTGGCCTTGTGGGCTTGTGTCGATTGAACTGATTCTGCCTTCAGCTCACTAACTCCTCCTCTTCATCTTTACTGCATGCAGTTCATTACTAATGACCAGTACCTCAGTTTTGTTTCCACTCAAGCACTTTGTTTACTGTTTGTCGTTTCTTCCTTTTCTGGTGTTTAGACATGAATGGCTGCCATGGACAATGCCAGAATGGAGCGACTTGCAAGGTAGAGCCTCTCCAATTATTAGTCTGTGATCAGCTCTGGCACTGGAGGTCCTGTATTCAGCACAGCTGGGTCATGTCTTTATTTAAACACACCCGATGTAGGCTAGTTAGGTCACTATAGGTGTGTGGAATTGATTGTATTGGCATTTAACAAGTGAAACAAAAAAAAAAGTCTGCTGGACTGTGGCTCTCTGGGACCAGAACTGGACACTCCTGAATGTATTCTTTGGCTCTTGGGTTTGATTTAAAGGCCTAATGTTTACATCACGTTAATAATCCTATGCAGGAAGGAGCACGGGGAGGCTACCATTGCCAATGTCCTCCAGGCTTCACAGGCACCCACTGCGAGATCCAGAGGAACAAGTGTGCCAGCAGCCCCTGCCAGAACGGCGGCCACTGTCACGTGCTGCTGGACAACTTTATATGTGAATGTCTGCCTGGCTACATTGGGACGGTCTGCGAGGTAAGCGCCCATTGCCTGTTTGAGCAGAAAATCTAATATCTACGACCTCAAGGTTTTCTCACTGAGGACTCAGCCTATACAATTTAAGTGTATAGTAGTGAAGGATTTACTTTATCCAGTTTTTTGTGATTCACAAAACTGTTTCATGAAGAATCAGGAAAGTTGTTCTCGTGGCATCCTTTTTTTTATTATTTATTAATTTTTTTTTGTGCTGCTCAGCCCAGCCCCTGTTGCAGCATCTAAATTGGGAGGCCTACTCCCATTTGCATGCATGTTTGTTTGAAGCCTTGGTGCGGGGCAGATCAGTCCTGCTATTCTAGCACAGGTGTGGGTGGGTAACTGGAGCAGAGGGGTTTATTCCTGCCACACTGCTCTTGTTATTGGACGGGACGGCGGAAAGGTCTGGTCTGGGGCCAGCCGTCGCCCAGCGGAGGGTTTTGAAGTGGATCTCTGTGGAGGTGCTGCAAGCTTCTCTGGCCAGTCCCCGGCTCACTGTACAGGCTAAAAATAAAGGGTGTAGTGAATGAGGCAACTCTTATTTGGGCTGACTGGCTGTGTGCCTGTGCGTGGCCCGGGAACAAGGCCTTGATTTTTACGTCCGATTCATGCCTGGCATGCCATTACGCTCCTATTAGCCTGCAAAGGCTCCGGTCTTGTAGGCGGATCATGGGCTATACACAGCAAGCGTTTGATCTATGATCACTCTCTTCATGAGCACCTGCACATGAACCTACTTTTAGAGCCCAAACCCGAGGCTTGCGACAGCCCTGCCCTAAACTGATACCCTATTGAATAACTGCCAACTAATGTATTGAAACGGATGCCGAATTCCCTCGAGCACAGCCTGCCCGGCGCAGTTTCATGTCTCGAAGCCGTCTGCCCTGCTGTCACCATCTCTTGCACCACTTTAAGCGGTGAACAGGCCTCAGCCTTCCACTGTACACACGGCACATCCCTAATAAAATAAATAGATGGAGGGAGCAGAGGGAAGGAAGGGCCAGGCTGCAGCCCCACAAAATGCCTTACATGGCAACTGGCATGATCTCTCCTGTTCAGAGGCTTGTTTAAATTCCCCACAAGTTCATCCCTCTTGAAGATGCCTAAAAAAAAAAAACTGGAGACATACAGTTGAAGTGGTGTGGAATTTAGCAGCCTAGCTAAATCAACCCATCTGATAGTCGATAATGCAATAATCTAGCCTCCATCTGCAATCTTGTAGTCTCTTGTACGGCCTAGAATATCAGCCAAAGAAAAGTCAAGAAATGTGAAAGTGTTTCACGTCCCTGCTGAATCTGCTCAACGAGAGCGAAAGGACGGCTAAATTTAGATTTACGCTTTGTTGTGATGGCTCTCTTGTGTGAGGGCAACGGGGCACTTTCCTTTAGCTGTAAGCTGCTGGCAGGCTTCCACAGCTTACCCCTCTCTGTTTATCTCCGTAGTTTAAGAAGATTGGGCTTGAAGAGCTAAAGCCTTGAGTAAATCAAAGCCTTACTTGCCTTCGCTGGACCTTCTCTTCGTTTTGCCTGTTTGTCTTTTGTTTGGCATTGGGTTTTTTAGAATCACAATCAGTAAGCAGAGCCAAAATGTTATCAGGGCGATCATTGAATTGCTCAGAGTAGATTTCAAAGTTCTGCTACTAGTCCATCCACTTTGGGTTTGGGCCCAAACTACAAAGCATGGTAAAGCAGCATTTTGTGTTTCTTGCAACATACAACTGGAATTGACTCCAAGAGGATCTGTGCCCCAAATGTAGTTTTTAAATCCAGGTTTCCATTCATCTTTTCCTGTGCCTGCTGTTGAGCTCTAAGACTTGCACTTTAGTTTCCCTGTGCTTTATTTAAAGCTAGCTATTTTAGCCTGTTAGCCTGTTTTAGCTTGTCTATTTCTAGATGTTTTGAATGTTTAAATTTTTTGCTGTTGTATTCTTGTCTTTTATCTACATTAAGCAACAATATTAAGTTGCTTTCCTGTATGAGATGTGGTCGAAGTTGACAAGCACATGCCAGATTTCATTGGCTGAGAAAAATATTAAAGTGCAAATAGTGAAAAACGTTCTCAGGTCTGTTTAGTGTGAAACGGTTAAATTGCATATGCATTATAAGTATTATAGTAGAGTAAATAACTGAGTAAATAGCTATAGCAACCATATACCATTTATGACCTCTCTCTCTCTCTCTCTCTACATATTTATATATTGTATATAGGTGCCAAGTCATTCAAACCCTTGCGAGCCCAACCCATGTAAAAATGAGGCATCCTGCCACAGCTTGCTAGGGGATTTCTACTGCGCCTGTCCTGAGGACTATGAGGGGAAGACCTGTGCAGACCGCAAAGACCACTGCAGGACAGCACCATGCCAAGGTACACCTGGCCCCGACAGTAAACTAGTCCAGCTGCTAGTTTTCACTTCGGTTTGGTTCATTCCACTATGTCACTATTAGCTATTTGTAAAGATTGGCTGTTTGCTCCTAAACATAGCCTGCCCTGATTTACCGCTGACCATGTAACATATCTGATTGGTGCGTTTGTGTCCCTCTTTTAAAGTGATCGACAGCTGCACGATTGCTGTAGCAAGTAATGTCACGGACGGCAGCGTGAGACACATCTCATCCAACGTGTGTGGCCCTCACGGCCGCTGCGTCAGTCAGCCCACCGGAAACTTTACCTGCACCTGTGAGCCGGGCTTCACTGGAACATACTGCCATGAGAGTGAGTCCTGCTGCCCAGGCTGTCTGTCTTTCTCTGTGGCGCTCCACAGTTCAGCATCGTTCACCTGCAGACCCAGAAAGCCTGCTGTTTCTGGGAATGATGTTTATATGAACTTTTGGTTCAACATTTAATTGAAAAACCTGTAAATCTTTACATAATGTGGATTCTTCACACTCTTCGTACTGTGAGGGTTCTTCATGCTCACTCATATATTACAATATATATATGTGTGGGTGCAGATCCTGGCCCAAAACTGCAAGTATAGAACTGCTGCTGGTTTGTCCAGGTCTGCAAATAGATGCATCTTCAGCAGCCTGTCACTCTTGTTCCCCAGCTGTTCTAACCACACTCCTCTCCTGTGCCTTCTACCATTCCCTCTCTCAGATGTGAACGACTGCGTGAGCAGCCCGTGTCGGAATGGCGGCACCTGCATTGATGGCGTCAACTCCTTCCAGTGCATCTGCCCCGATGGCTGGGAGGGCGACCTGTGTGACCTCAGTGAGTAGAGCCGTCTTTATCTTCCTTACTCCTTCTCAGCTTATTTGCTCTCTTCACTAACTCCTGTTTACCCCTTCTGCAGATGTGAATGAGTGCAGTAGGAACCCATGTAAAAACGGAGGCCGCTGTCTGGACCAGGTGAATGACTTCTTCTGCGAGTGCGCCAATGGCTGGAAAGGCAAGACGTGTCACTCGCGCGAGAGCCAGTGTGACGCCAGTACCTGCAGCAACGGGGGCACGTGCTATGACCACGGAGACACGTTCCGGTGCGCCTGCCCACCCGGTTGGGGGGGAAGCACTTGCAACACAGGTGAGCTTGCCGATCTCTAACGTTCCATACAATCAATACATGATAACTAAGCTAAAAAAGCAGGCCATTTCATATGTATCTGAGGTTAGCCTGACCCATTTACACTAAAGTTATAGGGGAACCCACTGTTTCCTGCCCCCAAGACACCTGATCCAACTTGGGAAATGTTTTTGGTAGTTTTCTAATCTTACCTGCTGTTACCTGTGTTGGATCACAGGATTACAGAATCAGAGAATGCATGAATGGATGGTTTCCAGGACTGAAGTTCAGAACCAAGTAGAGTTAAATCAGGTGTACTGGAGCAGAGAAAAGACCGAACTATTCAGGGCCAGGATTGGGATCAGCTGGTGCAGAGTTACCAAATACTCTTTCTGCCTGTGATTTCAGCCAAGAACAGCACGTGTGCTTCCAGTCCATGTGCTAATGGAGGAACCTGCGTAGGTGGCGGGGACACATTCACCTGCATCTGTAAGGACGGCTGGGAGGGTCCCACCTGTGCTCAGAGTGAGTGCCTACTGTTCTTCTCCTGCTCCTATTTAAGTTCAAAAACTCAACCCTACACATTTATTCCTAGTATTATCTCCTCACTGTGTCTTGCTCTTTTTTTGGCCCTCACAGACATCAACGACTGCAACCCTCATCCTTGGTAAGTAAGCTTGTGTTCGTCTCCTGCAGTAGGATGCAGTACCCCTCCTCCCACCCCCTTTCATATTTACTCTACTCTTAGCCAGAGCTGCTGGTGGCTCTGTTGTCCTTGCTGTCTGTGCTGACCCGCCCCTTCCCTGTACAACACCACCGACTGTGAATAGCCCCTCTTGCATGGCTTTCTGCCCAGTCCCCCCCCCCCCCCTTCCTCCTCCTCCCACCTCCATTCTCTCTGAGCGGATACACAGCAGCAACAGAGGAGGCCAAGCGGGATGGGGAGGGAGATGGAGGGGGGTGGTGTTATAAAGACAGGGGAAGATGTCCTTAAATCACCCCCTAAATCCGACAGCTTGGGAGACCCTGGGCTGGTTTTAATGGGGTGCACAATAGAGGCGAAGGCCCTAAAAGAGTGCCCCCAGCGGTGAGGGTTTGAGGGGTCTGAAGGAGGAGGGGCAGACCGGCCTTTTTCTCTTCCAGACCCTTGCTGCCCTCCTGCCATTCTGCCCCGCTGACCTGTGAGCAGGGGGATTGGGGAAGAGGAGGGGGGAAAAGGAGGGTGTCCCAGCAAGGGGTCAGTGGGGATTAGCATCTGAAAGGTGTGGTATTGATGAACGGGACAAGGCCTTTATAACCCTCTCTGTCCTCTACTCTCTGTGTCTTCGTCTTTCTTTCTTTTTTTTCTTTCTTTCTTTCTTCCTCAGCGTTCTTTTCATCTCGCTATCTTTCCACTGTGTGCAGGACCTCTACAGTTTTACTTAACCCCTTAAACTCTAGGCATTTAGTAATAATATTGGGTCTGTGGTTCAGTAACTGCTACGGATGAGACAGTTTGGTACTACTTTGAAACTGGTAGTGCACATCGTCTTAGAAAATTGTAGAGCCAAGTCCAGAGCAGCCTCAGAGTTAAAAGATTGTTGCTGCAGGTCATCCCATTGTCATTTTTAACTCTTTGCTCTCTTGTGTTCCTCTCCATAGTTATAACGGAGGCATCTGTGTGGATGGGGTGAACTGGTTTCGCTGCGAGTGCGCTCCAGGCTTCGCTGGGCCTGACTGCCGCATCAGTGAGTATTCAGTGGAAAGAAAGAGCGGGAGCGATAATGCCTTAAAAAAAAATAGGGGAGAGAGAGATGCATGTGGCGTATCACCCGAAATGCCAGATTACTCAGCATCCCGTGCCCTTTGACCCCTCTAGGGCAGAAAGGTCAGCCCTCGCTTGCATTCAGTCAGAGGAGATGAATTATTCAGGCCAGGGGAAAAATTCCTCACCACGCTCCGGGTGCTGACTCTTTGTCTCCTCTGACTTTACATAGAAAATAAGTCTTTAAGGATGCATTTCTCTGGCCGAATGTCTAGCAAGCTGCAGAGGGAACCGCCCCCAAGCCCCTAGGATATAGTTCACAAATGTAAATCGTTTCAAAGGGGGCTGTTTAATTTTCTCAACAGTTTGCAGATGTGCTTTGGCGAGAAGATAATAACCAATAAAGGTGTGTTTACTTTCCTCTCAGACATTGACGAGTGCCAGTCATCGCCCTGCGCGTATGGAGCCACATGCGTGGATGAGATCAACGGCTTCCGCTGCATCTGTCCGCTCGGGCGCTCTGGGCCTCGGTGCCAAGAGTGTAAGTACCTACTCGCTCAAAAGCTGTGCATAACTCCATGCCCTCCTTTACATGCTTGTGTGATATAATGAGCAGGACTTGCTTCAGTGTGGGGCTTACAGTTTTGCTGTTGCTGTGTGGTGCAGTTATAGGCATTGGGAAGACATGTCATTACGCCGGACTGCAGTTCCCTCACGGCAGCCGCTGGGAAGAGGATTGCAACACCTGCCAGTGCATCAACGGGAAAGTAGAGTGCACCAAGGTAAAGGTCAAGCATGCACAAAACGGCACCCTCAACACAAGTGTTAGTCTGGGGGTTTATTTTGCCCCATGTCAGTCTGACTATCCACATCTTACATCATTTACAGCATATGAACTCGTGTAAACCATCTTCCAGTGAGGCACGTAACCTCCTCCACAGATGATGCTACGTTGTAGTTGTGGCAGTGTGCCTAGCGGTTATGTGACCCCTGTCCCCTCTCTTAGGTGGTGTGTGGCCGGCGGCCGTGCCTGCTGCCAGGAACTCCAGGCAAAGAGCATTCAGCCTGCCCTGGGGGTCAGAAGTGCCTGGAGCACAGCTTCCTGACCTGCCTCTCTCCCCCCTGCCTCCAGTGGGGCTTCTGTTCTGGCATTGATGTCCGACATAGTCAGACATTGATGAACAGCAAGTGTGAGCCCAACACGGGCTACTTGGACAACAGCTGTGCCCACATCACCCTCGTCTTCAACAGGGAGAAACTACCCACAGTGAGTTTGGATTATATCTGATTTATTTGCTTTTTATTTATTTATGTATATGTTTATCAATTTTAGCTAGTTTAGATCCGACAGCAATAATGTGCAATATAGGGTGTTTAGCTGATGCCAGTGCCTGCAGTCTTTTTTTTTTTTTTTTTTAAATCATAAAAGAACTTTTGCGGTTTAAGTGTCCCATTGTTGATAACTTGGTTTGTGTCCTAGGGAACAGCAGTGGAGCATGTGTGCTCGGAGCTGAGGTACCTGCCTGCCACACGAAACCTTGCCAAGGAGGATGCTCTGTTGGTTCTTTGTGAGCTCTCCTACTCCAACCAGGATGCAGTCGAGGTGGCCATTGTAAGTGCACAGCTTGAGCAGCATCACCTAATGTCCTCTTTAGCTCAGGCCCTGCTTCCTGTAATACATGAGGCCTCTAAGTTTCCCCTGCAGAAGAAACCGAAGGTGCTCCGCAGGTCTTGCAATGGATGTTTTAGTCTAGTCTTAGTTGCACACAGTTCCTTGATGTTGGCATGTGCACCCTTTCCCAAGATTTGCCCATTCTGTTGTAATGAGATTCAGTTGACTGACCGGCAGCAGGTTCGTTCGCCCGCAATGCGGCACTCACCCTTGCTGCTTCAGAACCAGGCTGAGACACAACTCCAACAGCTTCCATCAGAGGCAGCCCTGGTGGAGAAGAGATTAGCAGATAAGCCATTTAGATAAAGTAGTATGACCATTCTTGTTCGGTCATGATTCTTAAATAGGAAAGCTCATGTTGGAGAAGTTGTGTTTGGAAGGTGAGGGGTGGATGTAAGCTTTCCGCTGTTGGTAGTACATTTTCAGCTTTTATATGAGTCACTGTGGCTTATGGTGGATTGTTGGCAAAATCTTCTAAAGTACCTTTACAATGTGATCTAAATCCACATACACAGTATTATAACAAGCTGACTCAGAGATTTCGGGGCTGCTCAGGTATGCCCAGCTGCAGGTCTTTGCAAGTTGGAGAATGAATAAAACCAATGGCATGGAGGTTTGAATTGAAAGGAAGATCGCTGTGTTAACTGGTCTATTAAGAGTTGCTCTGTAGACTTCTTCTCTCCAGGTATATGGAAACATAGGTACTTGTAAATAAAGCCATGTAGGTGGCTGGTTGTTTTTGCAAAAGCATCAATTAACAGCATATAGACATGCATCAGTTCCCACTTTCTCTGGTTTACCCTCTATTGCTACATCTTCTTCTTTTGCTTTCAGTCTCTCTTCTCCTTCCCCACACTCATGATTACTTGTGCACACACACACACCACACACTAATAACATCTCCATTGTTGGCTCTCCGCAGTCCTTCCAGCAGGACGAGCAGCCTGACCACAGTCGGATCCAGGAGGCGGCCAGCACCATCGTCAGCACTCTGTCCAAGCGCCACAACAGCACCATCATGCAGGCCGTCATTGAGGTCAGAGTGGAGACACGGCTCGTGCCCCAGCCAGTGGGTGAGTAGGGCAGCTTTTGCAACGACCACATTCAAGCCGTAGCCGAACACCGTCCAGCGAACAATGCACTCAGCAACTTCTCAATCTGCAGGCTTCTTTTCTGCCTATTAATCTTAAGACTTTCTAATTACATAACCACTGTAATTTCTCTGATTGCTTCTAAACACAAAAAAATAAGAAAAGGGTGCCGGAGACCCCATGGAGCCAGCTGAGCAAGAAGCCATAAAACCAGTGTGACTCATACTCTGTTCTGTCACTGTTGCTCCTTTTTTCTCACTGTTGCTGAAGGTGCATGAGAACGGCATGACTAATTCCAAGTCACTGTCTGCATACTTTCCGTCAGTGATGACTTCTAAAGAGTTCTAAATGACAAGGCCTTCACTGGTGGAGGTGCGGTGATGTGCTCACTAAGAGTTAAAAGGGGCCTCCTCATGAGAACTAGAGCGCTTCCTTAATGCAGTTGTAGGCACTGCTGTTGAAAGGGATGTATTTTATTGAATTTTCTGAATTAAATATCTTCTTTCTGTGGGTTAAGGACTTCAAATTCTTATTCATTTGTCTACAAGTGCATTTTAGTATTTTTCACACTTGGAACTGAAGATCTGTAAATGACAAGATTTCTTTTTTTTTTTCCCAGATTATTTGGTGCCCGTGCTGTGTGTGATCTTCTGCGCCTTGTGGATCTTCTGCGTGATTGTGTGCGTGTGGTGGACGCGCAAGCGACGAAAAGAGCGCGAGAGGCGCGAGCGTGCCCCAGTGGAGGAGAGTGTCAACAACCAGTGGGAGCCCCTGCGGCCGGTGGCACGGCAGCAGCACAAGGACAACCGGGATGCCGAGTATGAGCGGGCCAAGCTCATGGGCTCCCCGGAGCGGGCCCATGGAGAGGGTGACGAGGAGCCCGAGGAGGACGAGGAGGAAGACGAGCTGGAGTTGGCAGAGGAGTGGCGGTGCGGGACAGAGGGCGGCAAGCAGCCCGTCCCAAAGTACTCGAAGGCCACGGTGCGGCTCAACAGCGAGCTGATCTGCACCACGCGCAGCAGCAGCGGGGGCGCACCCCTCAAAGCTCCGCACCGGACGGCCCACAGCCCCAAAGACAACCGCTGGAAAAACGTCAACAGCACCTCTGCTGGCCAAGACGCCAAAGAGCTCTGCGTATAGACACTGGGAACGACACGCAGAGAGAGAAAGTAGATCTCTTGTTCCGCGGAAGAAGAAAAACAAAGGCTTTTGAGTTCAACAAGAGAGACGGAGAACTCTTCTTTTTTCTCTTTCTTTTTCACTTTATTTTTATTTCCCCATGGTGAGATGTTTTTGATCGAATTTTTTTTCCCTTTCTTGACACATTTTTATTTTTATATGTACAGATGAAGCAGATTTTTGTGTTTTACTTTATAAGAAAAAGGCAAAGAGACGCCCACTTTGTTTTTTGTTTTTTTGTTGTTGTTTTGCGAAATGTACTGCTGAAAACAAAGAGCAGGAAAAATACACTCAATAGAGGAAAACTATAAACTGTATAAAGACTTTCTGTTGTTGTTTACAGATGATTGTGGTTTTGTTTCATTGTATGCAGCCCGTGTTTTCAGCACAGACCTTGGATAGGGCGGCCAGTGAGGTGCACTGGCGATGGGGTCAGAAGCGAGAACTTTGACACTCCTTTTTTTGTTTTTTTTTTTTTGGTTTGTTTTTTGTTTTTCTTCCCCTCATCCACCTCTTCTCCACCTCTCCTCACTCCACGCCTGCCTTACTGAGCTTGTGGGTCAGTGCCTGCGAAGTGGCCTTGTTTTTTCTGTCACGTCTGTTTGTCTTGGCTGAACGCTCTTTAAAGGAAAAAAAGAAAAAGGATTGCAGTATTTTGAGTTGGTAGCAAGTGCCTTCTGACAAGCCCGTTTGTTTGCGTCTCTCGCTGCCGAGGTCGACCCCAGATAGATCACTACAAAGGGAGAGGCTAGTCTCAAGAGCAACTCCCATTTTACCACCGAGGTATTTGATCAAAGAAAGACAAGAAATCTGTAAATATGTGTAAATAGTAAAGGAGTCGCTGTGTATATTTGAATTTAGTAACTTAAGACAAGTCACACTTTTTTTATTATAATTATTATTATTATTATAATTATGATTGAAAATATGAATATTATTATTTTTTTATTTTATCTTTTTTTTTTTTTTTTTTTTTTTTTTTTTTTTTTTTTACAACGCCATTCCTTTTATTTATGCCAGTTGACACAGGCAGGTTTTATAACATAAGTATAAGTATACAGCGTCCCACAGTCAGAACAGTAATGTAATCAAACAGGTCATCCTTTTTATGTTGTTGGTTTGTTTTCACTTTATAAGGCAAGTAATTCTTTCAGGATTGTGTGGTGTATTGTGGCGTGTGTGTTTGCCTCCGTTTAAAACAAGGTCCCTATCTCCTTTCAACTTCTGTCCTTTTCTCACTGTCATAGAATGTTCTGGAAACCTGTGGGAAGCTCCTGCAGCGCGTGTCGAGGCCTAGCAGGCTTGTTCGGACGCTGGCCTCTTCATACGATGTAAAACTTTGTTCTTGCTCCATCTGCGTTTTTCCTGCTGTTTTTGGGTTAAGGCTTCATGAAGGGAACAATTTTGTTGTAAAGCATTTGTGTTCGAGGTACCAGCTCCTAACAAAAAAATGGATTACCTCAGAAGTGGTTCACTCTGATTTTTGTTTTCTTTCGTTTTCATGTTGGATATTTCTCTCATGGATGGCTTCTGGCTTCCATATATGGGAGGATGCAAAATAAAAAGAATTGAAATATTATCCTGAATTAATCTGAACAGCTGGTAAAATAAGAGAAACTTCATAACGCTGGATGTGCATTAATGGAAGGAATGAGGTGGGGTCGGAAGACTTTTTTTTTTTGTTTTTTTTTGTTTGTTTGTTTTTTTTTTTTTTTTTAAACAAATTTAAAGAAAAGGGTTTTTTGTACAGAAGAATTGCTCTGCAAACGTTTTTGGTTCATTTAGTGGAATTTATGTTTGTTCTTAGAAATAAATCAAACTATTTATTAAAGCATTTTATAACAATCTCCTCAAGAAAAACACTGTGTTCTGGTATTCAGTTTTAAAAATGCATGTCAGTGACCTTAACAGTCACTCGCCATGTTGTGGAAACGGTACACCAGTTCTGATTTTTGCAATCTCTGAGTCACAAATAACCACAAGGGGTCTTTTATAGCAGTTCTGTTACAACATCCCTTCTTTTCTACAGTAGCAGAGCAGGAGGAAGACTGCATGTTCCAAAATGATATTCGCTGCACAAAAATGGCAACATTATAGGACAAGGACAAATTTAGCAGTGGGATTTAAAAAAAACGTACTGATTTCAATTAGTTTTTTGGGGCAATTAATCAAAACTGGCATTCAGAGCCTTTTTTAATACATTGCTTTTTAAAAAAACAAAAACAAACAAACAAAAAACTTGATGTGCTGTCCCCTGTCACCTGACTCCACCCCATCTAGCAATGTGGAAGCAACATGGAGAACTCAAACACCGAGCCAACTGAGCAACTCCAGCAGCTTGGATCAACTGCTACAAATGAGTCAGACTTTCTATTAAAATAGCTGTTCAGTTCATCATGATGCTGATTTGAGGTCCATGGAGTTGATCACCCAGCACTAACTCTTTTAAGAACTGCACTGACTCTGCAGACCATAGTAAGACTGCAAAGACCACTACAACATCCAAAATGTCAGCATGCTGGCTGTACCTGGCAAGCTATGTGTGAATAACGGCAAAATGATGCGTGGTCTCTGCACCGTCAGAGCCACACAGGCTTTCAGAGAAGGCCTCATGGTTTCGTTTCTGTTTTCATTCAATAGTATGACGCTTGTATTAACACACTGCATAACTACACCACACCCAAAGTTATTACAGACATCGAAAAAGGTACATTTTTAAGCTGCAGCTTAATCAAAAATGGTCTTCAAGTTGTCTGTAGTAACTAAATATACAGCTAAACGAGCTCTTCTTCTGCTTAGGACTACACAATCAGAACTGAAGGCCTAACCTCTCAACAAGAGGAAATTGGTCTTACAGGTCCCAGATACATAACTGACTGTGAAATGAGTTTGCAGTTTAACCGCAATGAAGTCAGTTATCAGGAATAGAGAAGACCAGTGGTAGCTCTGTGCCAGAGCTCTGTATTAAAAGACGCTGTTAAACTGCAGGACACAATCGAACATGTGAATGTTTGTCATGAGCATCAAATGTCCATGTTTAATCTAGAACAGTCAAAAAATATGTTCATGCTAACATGGTACTAAAATCCCATAAGGGACGGAGGGTGGTGGTGGGTGGGGTAGTAGAAATAATCATAGAGAAGTCTCTAGTTGTAGTTGTAGTTCACCACTGCTGCTCTGAAAGCCTAAAGTCCAAATGTTTTCTGTAAGAATGAATACATATATATAGGTTGTTCTTTAAAAATTAGCATGTTGAACTGTTCTCTGGGTTCACAGCTGATTTCCATTTAAGGCAGGCCTAGATCATGGCGGAAAAACTTGTTCTGGGCCTTGTCTTGCTCTAATCATATAAATAAACTTGCTTGCCCTTGCTACTGCTAGAGGAAAGGATCCTGCAGATCGATACAGCAACTCTCGCTTCCAGTCAAGACGGCCCTGGGAGGAAGTAGCCAATGGCAACGGCTCGCCTGTTCTCGGCTGACTGCCCACCGACCAATGGGACGTTTTGGTTTCGTGTGGCTTCATCCACTCTGAATGTTTCATGAGGATGCTTATGATGATGCTGGGAGTTATGCTTTTGTCCCGTGAGGGGCTGCAGCTAATGGAACGGTTGTCTGATGGAGCATTGGCGTCAGGTTACACATCTCTGAGGAAGAGGACGGAGGAGGTTGTAGGTGTTTGCAAAACTGTAATTTGTTTCATTCATTCTGGTAGTGTTGGATAAAGAGCTTTGGCTAGTACGGCTGGGTAATAATAACAGTAGCTGTTGGACAGCTGAAGAATTGGGCTTCTTTAAAGTAAATGCGCTTAAATGTTTAATGTGGTTCCACTCTGTAATTAGGCTTATGCGGGTAGGCTTAACATATAATAAGCACATAGTGTAATCCAGGACATGTAACGATGGGCTCGTAAGGCCCTCAATGGGATTAGAACTGCACTTTGTAGTCTTGCGCACACAAACGGCTAGCAATATCCTACGGGAACTGTTGCGCGGAAGTAAAGCCTTCCTGCTCATGTGAATCCTGCTTCCGTCTGATCTGTCATTTTCCCAGCCCAGAACATTCCCCACTAGCATGGCTGACCTATATGTGCCAAGAGCCACAGGATCCTCAAAGTTGCCCCATGTCTCCCCTGGCCTAGACTGCAGCATGTGGCTGAAAACCGACACCGGATTCCTGGAGTGTCTCCCAGCAGTCAAGGACGTCTGACCCTCGCGCATTTATAAACACTGTGTGTCTATGATGACCTGAAATGCCAGGTACACCCGTCTCAACCAGCCGTCCGTCTGCTGTCACATCCTTCAGCTGAGAAAGGCCCCTCCTCCCAGGTTCCTTTTTTGCCTGCCTATTTGACTGATTACAGTGCATTGTGCTTCCAGAGGTCTGCCTGGGCACACTGGCAAGTTAGTGCAAGAAACGGCTGTCAAATGTGCAGAGATGAGAGTTTGTGGGAGAGTCAAAACCATTTAAGATGACTCATGGTGTGGTGAGGCTTTGAAGCAATGCAGACACTAAACCTGGGGGGTGATTAAACAGGAGCCACGCTTTCCCCATTTATCATTTTCCATTTACGAAACCTCACCAGCTCCTGTCACTTTTAGGCCTAATCAGAAGCCAAACACACAAAAGTAAAAAAAAATGGTGGGGAGGTTATAGAAGGTTCTTCAGTGAAGGTAGTGGTTCTATATAAAACCATTTGAATGGTTATGGGTTAAAAACACTCAGGGTTCTGCTATTATAGCAAGTCAAGGAACTCCAACCCTCCAACTCTTTTAATACGCAATTGGTGTTACCTAAAGGATCAAGCTAGGGCAAATGCTATTTCTAAAGCAACTGAACTTGAAATCGAATGCTCGTTTGTTTTTGTCAGTATCATTTCCAGGAGAAAAACGTACTTTTTACAAATTCGACGATTTTACAATCAGTGTAAATTAAAATTGCCCCCAAACCACACTTCTTCATCTTTGTGTTAGCTCAAATGCTACCTGTTATTCAATGCACAACACCATTACAAAGAAAAATGTAAATGTAGATACACTCTCTGGTTCCTTACCTTCACATTTTGCTGAGTACGCCTAGTATGCATTGTCACCTAAGAAGATTCAATAGCGTTGATACAAAAGTAGTGAACAGACTGAAAAATACACTATAACGGCTGTTCCTTATTTATACGGCAGTAGCAAATATGAGTGAAGATTCAGTACAGTACAGTTGCTTACAGTGTTTATTTCAGGACATTCAGCAGATACTACAGAAAAGGACTGATCTGCCAGACCAGCATGGAAGCTTTGTGATGTTAGAAGTGTGTGAAGCCCATGAAATGAATCATGTTGTCAATGGAGGACAGAGATCCAAATGGATCAAGCAGTCCAATGCTTAACGTGGTAGTTACCAAAGCTAATGCTGATTATAATTAGAGACTAATATTTAGTAGAGATTCATCAATAGTTATGTGATTATAAATGAAGTGATTGCACCATAGAAAGTAAACTCAGCAATCACTGATCTGCTCCCTGAAAAACAAAGGTGCCACACAGAGCTCTTTGAGTGATCACTTTAGTTTCCTTAAAGAATCATATCTAAAAAATATTGTGTGCATGTGAAAAACATTTAGTAACTAGTTTTAGTAACTTAATGTAAGGTAAGTAAAGTAAACTTAATGTAATTAAAGGAAAGCCAACTAACCGGTTCTTATATATATGTGTACAAAACTACTACTAATAATAATAATAATAATGATAATAAATTGTTTGATTGTTGATTGCTTGTTTGGAGAAAAATACATTGAGGTATTGGCTGATTCCAATACTGTATCCCAAGTATTTTATGATAATACTGAAAAAAATAACACCACTGAAATAATTTTGTTAATTCATTTTGTTAGTGAAAGTAGCCAAGTTTGCATTTTGGTAGAAGGTATAGCCTGGAGACTGTCAGTTCTCTCAGTCTGTGTATCTCAGTAGCATTCTGCCTGACTTTGATACAAAAAAAAAATCCCTTCCTTATGACAAGACCCACGTTTTTCCTTCGTCGTTTACGCTGATCAAACATTGGAACTGTCAGGGTTCAAAAACAGCCACATATGTGATGGCCCATAGCCAGTAGGGAGCCAATTGCCAATGGGTCAGGGGTCATCAAGAGCCTGTTTAGATACCCCTTTTGGCTTTTAACCTCTCCCCATGTTCTACAATTCATCAGAGTATTGGATGTTTATCTACGTAACCCAGCCACTGTGCCCGCTGCTTTGAGATTACATGAATGTAAAGGAACACTGAAGTCCTGTGCTGTTTCTCAACTTCAAGCCCAGAATCTTTCATCCGTTTCCACACACTCATGTTGCGTTGTCTTGATGTGGAATGAAAGGCAAAATGCCTCAATGCTCTTTAAACAGAACTTGAATGCATGGATTACTGGGTCATTTTGAAGGCCATTTTGAGGAACCATGAGAGCATCTGTACGCTTACTCCCAATTACCTACTCCATGATATGCACTAGAGCAGATGAGCTCCACCCAGGGGCCTTTGCTCTAGAGATTAGGTGTGGATTATGCAGCACAGTCTCACTGGTATGGGCTTTGGCAGCACGGTAAAGGTCATAAGCCCCCATGCAGACGTCACCTCCACACAGAAGATCAAGGGTCCTGCCCCACTCCATGAGAACCCATTCCATTTTTTTGCATTATGTTAAGGGAAATATTGCCAGTTTAATAATGAGCAGAATGCACATTATCAGTTGAGGCCAAATGGTGTCCCAGTACAGCAGCCGGAGAGAACCTCCGTGCCAGGCCCCTGTGGAGATATTATTGTTACAGATGATCAGATAAATAAAGGAAAAAAGGGCAGAAGAACAGAAAGGCCAGTGTCGAGTCCATGTCCACTTGAGCACTCTGCAGAGTTGTTGACTTTGGTCTGCTTCACTTCCTCCTCATCAGGCCAGATCTCCACATTTTATAGTCAGCTGACATTCAAATTGAATGCTTTTCTCAAAATCAAACTGGAATGACTGGGGACCACTGTCCTGGTCGATGGAAACTGTCCAACAGACATCAAAGAGAGGAGTTTCCAAAATATACACTCTGTGTCTGATTCAGCTCTCAAATATCCACAGGTTCTCTTTTCCTCAGGACATCAAACGGAACTTGAAAGAGACTTGGGGATCCTGATGTAACTTATTCAGTGTTCAAGCTTCTTTTTATGATTCCAGTGCATTTCAACAGCCTTTCTTACTCCCATATGTGCTCTTTGTTCTGTTGCTCTTGTCTGATCAGACTTTCTTCACATGAACTTCGCAAGGTCACTAGAATTATTCATCCCGTTATTTTGCAAATATGAATATTTATTGTACAACTACTAGACTTGAAAAAGGAGATGTAAAAATACAGAGATGGGACTTTTAACCAACATGCAACACTAAACTCAACAGATTAACAGCTTTTCATGTTCATGTATTCGTTTTTTTAAGAAAAAGGAGAAAATCACTATGGGCCGGGGGTCACAAATGCGAATCCATTACCCATGAAATGCTGCTTTGCCATCAGCAGCCAGAGTCAGAGAGAGCACAATTGGCAGTGCTCTGTCCAGGTGGGTAGATGGCGCTCTCTCCCCTCATCTCTCTTAAAGCGATGTTGGCCTGCATAGGTGTCTGTTAGCTGGTGCGTTGGAGCTGGGGATCCGATGCTTTCCTCCTTACCGAGCATTTCGGCTGCCCAGCAATGCCACACTGGCGATGGCTGACTGAGAATGTATCAGAGGAGACATGTGTTTTGTCCTTTCCCTCCTAGTGTCGGGAGGATTGCTAGTGCTAGAAGGAGCTACGAATGGATTAATTGGCAGTACCAGGAGGTAAAAGGGAAACAATCAACAAACATAATATGAGGTCCACTTCAGTTTTTTCCTTAGATCCTTTCACTGTGAGAGGATGACAACACTGTTGGCCTAAAATGATGTGAAGCTATTCAAGCAGACAATATCCAATCAAAAGTCTGAAGCTCCTGGTGTTCGCAAGCCATTCCAGATCTCAGCCTCTCTGAACGTGTTTGGGATTTTTAAATGGGAAAAATCAAAACATGCTCCAACTTCTAAGACTGAGCTTTAAAGGTGTGGAAACA
Organism: Salminus brasiliensis; assembly: GCF_030463535.1. Taxonomy (NCBI): domain Eukaryota; kingdom Metazoa; phylum Chordata; class Actinopteri; order Characiformes; family Bryconidae; genus Salminus; species Salminus brasiliensis. The sequence continues at coordinate 57,156,363 of NC_132878.1, read as the reverse complement.
TCTCCTAATTGCAAAACTTATAGTGAATCTCCTGGAAAAAATGGACAATGTAATAAAAAGCAAGTGTGGACACACTTCTGATATTATATTTAGTTGGCAAGGCGTCTGTATTTCTGCATTTGCCTGTGAAGTTCATGTTTTCCATCAATGGCCATTTCAACAAGAATTAAAACCAATAAAGAGTGATCTCTGACTTTTCCACTGTACTACGTTTGAATATAGTCTGTTTACAAGCAGCTATTCAGACCTATTTGTTTCCGCACCACATCAAGACACATCTCAGTAAACAGCCTAAAGGTATAACTTTGTGCTCCCTGTTCCTCCCTGTCATACCTTCGTGAGAATCCGCCATTAGTCTGACTGTGCTGAGCTCACTGTAATCTAATCTCGCTCTGTGGTCAAAACATATTTGCTGTGAATAGTTTCTTTTGTGAACCGGTAAAGCCATGTCAATACCCACCGATGCTGAATCCGGGGATACCTGCTGGTATGCTGAAATATCAAAGGCCTGATGGATCTGAATACATCATGTGTCAAATATGTCTATTATTGTTAAAGGAAGTCTTTTCCTTTTTTGGGAAACTGATCTGGTTTCTCAATGTGGAGAAAATATTTCAAGAAGAACGCACAAGAAGAGCATACAGCCAAGTAGGGTCAAGGTATTCTCTTAAAAAGGGGGTTCTTTAAGGACTCTTTAGTAAACACGATGGTGCTATAGAAAACCATGACATGGTTCTTCGACCGGTTAAGTGGTTTTTCAAATACACAGAAAACCTCTTGTAGACGGCAAAGCCTGGCACGTCAAATTAGCGAACTGAGACCCCCTACAGAGGTAGACCTCAGGGCACTTGCTTTGCAAACTCTGGTGCAGTTAGTTTGAAGTATAACAGCTTGAGACCCTGCGTCCTCATATGGGGACATTACATTTCTTCTTCTCTGCACCATGATACTTCATTTTTTTAACCCTTGACCCTTTGTCCTCATATGAGGACATTGTTTTTTGCAAAAACGTCTTCCTGTACAAAGACTAAGTTTAATTTTTATACTTGTTAGGTCCTACTAATCCCAAATAGAAGAATTGGGAAATGCACACCAACCTAAAATCCGGGTCTCAGGAGGATAAACACAACATGTACCAAAGATGTCTAAATGGACCAACATTTGATGAACAAAAATTTTGGTTTTCATAGAAAAGATAAATGTCCCATGCTGTTTTGACACGTTTTATCATTGATCAGAATTTAAAATGAGGGTAAAGCAAGTTCCATGCCCTCAGAAATACTCCATATACACACGTGAAAGCACACATCAACAATATAAAGAACTAGCACACAAGTCTCATAATGCAGTTATCTACTTGAGGGTGTGGGCAACAGTGACTTTGCATTGCTTGGTGTCATAGGAAAGCCACAGTAATGCAGAGCATGTGTGGCAGATGCTTTGGAATATCACAAGACGTGCAAAGCATCATACAAGCTACAAGCTTAAATTAGTGTAAGGTCTGTGTTGTAAGAAAGAAGCACCATGCAAAAGTCTGGGCACCCCAAAAGATGTGAGCCCTCAGCTTTTAAAAGGCTCTCAGATCTTAATGAACTTGTTGGGCTATGGTTTGTTTACAGTCATCATTAGGAAAGGCCAGGTGATGCAAGTTGCAAATATCTAAAACCTCCTTCTAGCAATCATCAGCCATGGGCTCTCTTGGCAGTTGCCCAGCAAAAATAAAGGATGCTCACAAAGCAGGAAAGGGCTATAAAAAGATAGCATAGCATTTTCAGGTAGCTGACTTCTCAGTAATTAAGAAGTGATAACAGAAATGTTGGATGTCAAGTTGAGGTCTAGAAGTTAAAAAAAAAAAAAAACTTTGAGGGAACTACTTATTGGACTGCTAGAAATGCAAATCAAAACCCCAGTTTGACTCCTTAAGGAGTGCAGCAGCACTGTTTAACTGTGCTTGTCATTTAAATATTAGCAAATTCTTGAAGCAAGTGGTTCGACAAACATTACACTGTCTGTAACAAAAAAGCTAAAGGTGGAAAGAGCATGGCGTCCACAGCAAGATAATAATCCTAAATACACCTCAATATCCACGTACAAGTACAAGCTGAAGGTTTTACCGTGGCCCTTACAGTCAAGACCCAACCTAATCTGTGGATAGATCTCAAAAGACTGACCATGTAAAATTCACAGACCTTCCTGGCTTCTGGCTTTTTCCTTTTTTGTTATTTTGAAGTTGTAAAAGATGGAAATCCAAATATGAATATTATTATAGACTTGACTTTTGCATGCCATTGTATATCCTTGTCATCCTAATTTGCTTCTACAAAAACGTCTTGGCAGTGGAGCCCTTGTGAATTCACTCAGATACGTAAATTAGGCTATAAACAAATGATTTTGTAATGACACATTCCTGTGTTAGTTTGGGCATGTCTTTAAATTGCTCTGCACTCACATAAAGTGAACCTTGTTAGTCTTGTTATTACCAGCTAAAGAAAAGCATGAAAGGAGTGAAAGACTGAAGGGGTAATAAATTACGTTTTTGTATACTGCTCGCTTGCTGTGGGTCATGCGGTTGGCCATGTGCTGACCTTGGAACTGGACTTTGCTTGCAAATTTGGCCAAACTTTTGCTGTGAAAGGTTATTGACCATGCTTCCAAATCTATCTACCATGGCTGGGAATTCCTTGTTCCTGATATTTTATCTAGTTCTATTTATTGCTCATTTTATTGGAGTACCAGAAAGTACTTTAGTAAGAAGGTTACTTAGAGTCTCCTTGGCTAAAATACAGTATAGTGTAGAGCCTCAATCTGAAGTCCTGGTCTATTGCAAGACTATTGCAAGGTTTTTCTGTTTTTTTTTTCCTTGTCCTCTCACACCCTGTTGTCCGTCATGTTTTTCTGTGTGAGAGAGAACAGACTTCAGAGGGAGCTTTATCAGTGTGAGGTGAATAAAGATGAAGGAGCTGCTCGCATGCCAAAGCAGGGTTGGGCCCCCAGTCCTCTGGCCTCCAGAGTCGACTCCAGCAGATGTTGCACTTTCTCCAAGCTGCTTCTACAAAAGGTTGGGGAGTGGTGGCCCTCTGAGGGAAGAAGTCTTTTCTGTATAAGCAATCTGAATCCACCAAATGTTGTCTGATCACATGTCTGAACAGGAAACAAGCAATTGCTCTTCAAATGCATGTGCTGATGGGTCTCGCTGAAGTAATGCAGTTTGGATTTTTGGCAACTGGCTCCCAAGTAGCTTCCCCATGAGGCTGCAGGTTGCAATGTAAAAGGTCAACCTAAGACTCAAAAGACCTCACCATGACAGGAACAGCTGGGGTTGGCAGGTCACCATGTCGACTGGCGCTGTGCCCAGCTGGCAGAGGCGCTTCCCTTTGATCTTTGCCAAAACGAGCAGTTCTTGCTAATGACCAGATTCCCCCAGAGGGTATCGTCTGCTGTGAGCTGAGGGGAAGGTGTGCATCCCCACCTGGCAGCAGGACAGCTTACATCCTCTACATTTCTCCTTCCTTCCATCTGCGTTTGCTTCAGCTGGTTCTCTCACCATCACTTTCTGTTTCTTTCTCCTAAATGCTGCATTATCAAAATTGACAATAGTTTCAGGGATTTTACCAATTTTGATCTGTATTTATTCCATTTTGGATTTTTTCCATTTCCCCCAAAATAATATTATGATCCCCAATACCCAGTAGTCTGCAAGAACATATACCTAATAAGTCTCCTTGTATGATTTCTTTGCATTTTATGTGGTGTCTTGAAAGGGAAGCATTATGTCTTGAAATGGAATTTACAATTACAATTTCACTACATCACAGTCTGACTGAAAGTTCTAGAAATAATCTTGTAATAATCTTACAAAATTCCCAAAGGATTGTTTCCTGCTGAAATGTGAAAAAAAAACACCCAAAAAAGCATTAGCTTCTCACAAAATGGGCAAAAGTGCAAAATAGAACTGGACAGGCTACTCTGCTATTTTCCATTTTGGAAATGTGAATGATGGATTCAATCAAATATCAGAAAACTCTAGGAGAAAATGTCATGCCTTCTGTGCAGAAGCTGGAACTTGGATCACTGGATCTTCCAACAGGACAATTACCCCAAGCACACCTCAAAGTCCACCATGGCTTGGTTTCAGAAGAAGTCCTGGAAGATTCTGTAATGGTCGTCATTGTCGCCTGACTTGAACTGGAGGCATGGGCTCCTCAAGAGTCCTCAGGAACGCTGCCAGAAGCAAATGGTTGCTTTACTAAGTACTAAACACACTTGTCATGAAGGGGTTGAATAATTGTAAGACTGCAGTCGTTGTTAAAAGTGATATTTTGTGTTGTATTTGGAGAAAGCACTTGTTCTATTAGTTGTTCTGAGATATTTAAATTGTTCTCGTTTGAGTGGTTGTGTGTAGATTTAATGTACATGTGGCAAAGTAAAAGTAAGTGAGACTGAAAATAATTTGCAATGGGAGTTGAATAGTTTCAATTGCAACTGTATGTGACCATTTTGAGTATGTGTAAACATGGGTGGGTTAGCATCAACAAGACATCTACAGCAAGTAATCATGTTTTCAGGTCATTCATTCAGACTTTGGCATAGGGCTGGCATCATCTTACACTAGAAAACACTGTCCAACTAGGCCAATGACCTGTGAGTAGACTCAGAGTAAGGAGGGTGAGCATTACACTTTCAAAGGGGCTGTGGTAAGAGTGAAGCACTGTCATGCGCTGCCAATGATTCTGCAAAAATAGGCAGCCGGGGATGGGGGGGTGGGGGGTGTCACTACAGAGGCCGAAGCACGGCAAAGTCGTTAAGCCTTCGGCTTCGGCTCAGCCTTTCTGGGTCATTGTGTCTTTTAAAAACAGACACGCACAAGGCCAACAAGCAGGGACCCCTGCTGGGTTCAGGTTGGCCACGCTATCTGGGGTCATGAGAAACAATCCTGTCATCCTGCTGAAGCTTCACTTATACTGGCGCAGAATACGCTAGCCACAGATGCCACCTGCTTCCTTCCTGTTCATGTCCAATCCATCTAACAGTCAACACAGCACTAAAAGGAGGGTGCTGGGGGGGTTGTGTTCTCTTGATCAGATGAGGTGACAGCCTTGATACCTCTGGCCCTTGATCACATACGGATAGAGACGGGTTTGTGCACCTCAGCCATGCACATTCACTCCAACTCCTGGCCTGGTTTTGATGATAATGTGGGTTAGAGTGAGAGGGGTATAAGGTGATAGTGAGCGAGGAGAGGGAGACAGAGAGAGACAGAGATAGAGTGCGCGCGCGAGAGAGAGAGAAGTGGGATGGCAGCCTGCCACGGTGCTCATCACGTTCAGTGCAGTGTCAGAGTGCCGCATTGATCAGAGAGGTGAGGAGCAGCCTGGCTGCTGCTTAAAAACATCACTAATCACCTACTGCCTCACAGCCTTACAGTTCTGGCTGACAAGGAGATAGGTCAGTGTCAAAAAGGTGTGTGGGTGTGTTTTTTGAGTGTGTGGGAGTGAAAGGAATCTGTTGTCTTGTTCGGCGGTTCTGAATCATGATTTCCTTCCCTGACAAACTCAACTTCCCTGGATGTTGGAGATGTTGTGAAATACGATTCTTTCTAAAGCTGACCGTTCAACACACCCTGTCAGTTATTTATTAGATTTTAAAAAATGTTCTGCTTGTATTATTGTTCCTTTTTTTACCGTAGCTATAGAGAAAAGCAGCAGGTCCGCAGGCAGCAGAGAAAATGCAGCTAGAAGTTGTTATGTGATTCTTATTCCACTCTCTCTCTAGTGGTTTCTGACACTATATGACATGCTGCCTATATCATGATAATGGACAAGCATATGAAACTAAGCTAACCATCTCATCTCAAAGCCTAACTGTTGTTTTTACTACTGCCATTTCTTATACATGTCTCGTATATGGTAGCTTAAACACAGGAAACTCGGTTTTGTAGCACACCAGGAAGCTTACTATTGATTAATGCTAAAGATAAATTTGTTCAGGGGCAAAGTATTGGCTCTCCTCACCAAGACTTCCTGCCTCCTTGTCTCAGCCTCAGTCTCTCTTTCTCTCTTTCTCTCTGTACACAGACTATAGACTGGTACCTAATCAGAATGGCTCCAGCTAGTGTCCTTCAGGGTCTTTCTCAACCTCTTTTTGTGTTAGGTTAGGTATTTTATCAAAATCAGATTTACAGGAAAGGCTTAGATTATTCAGTTAAAATATCTGTATGTACTGGAACATCCTTCTCATCTGACTGAGCATGTGAGCTGCTGCCTATTTTAAAGAAATTTGGTTGGGAAGTTACTGCAAGATACTGTTACTGCGCTATATAATCAGCACGCTTTCCACTGACATCATTAGCTTACTGAACAATCTGTAGTTACTACTAAAGTGTTTGAGTCAATATGCTTATAATTAAGGAACATGCAGAGCTGGCAATGAGGTCATTCACGTTCATGGTTTGTGGCTTTTACTGAAACAGTTGACTTGGCATATTCACTTACAGTTAGCTAGCTAGAAAGATCAGGGTTAGACCTCAATAAGCTTTATTGGCTGTAATTTCATATTATGCACAGGAAAACATTATTTTACACCCAGTGTAATTACAAACATAGGTCACTACAGACATACACTGTGTCTGAAACTTATTCACTATACAGTGCACTACTTTAGGGATTCGCCGTTTTGTAGTGGTGTCTGAAAACGTAGTGCTGAATTTTCAGTGCACTGCAACAATCCCACAAATGATGTACATTAAACGGACATGAAATACCCCTTATTCATTGCGTTCTTTGGACTGAAGATTCACGTGCAGCTTCTCTGAGGACGACCAATGTTCAGGCTGTTTATGCGACCGGTGATTGGGTGCGTTTTCCACCAAAAAGGACAAATTTTGCTACACTGACCTCAGGGCCCTACCATAACTTGAAAGATCACAGAGCAATCAACAAACACAAGTCTCACTGCTTCAGTATTAAGACTTTGATACTACCACCACCACCCATGCCAGACCAGTGGCACACCCTTCTACAACTGCTTCCTGCCTAATGACCATGTTAAAACCTAAATGGACTCTTAACTATCTGCCACTATTAATATTACCACTATTAACTATCATTACTCTCATTACTCTGACCATCACTCCCATGACTATATTAAGTTCTACTACACCATGATTATTATATTATGCTTATGATCAGAGCAGTTCAACAGTATAGATGGTTTGGTGACTTCATCAATAATTTATTAATAGTTATGACCAGAGGAGGATGGGTCAGTCCCCCCTCTTGGTTCCTCCCAAGTTTTCTTCCTCCAGCTCTGAGGCAGTTTTTCCTTGCCACTGTTGCTGTTGGCTTGCTCACTGGGGGTCTTATAATTTCATGTCTTTTTATGTTATTTTTTTTTCTGTCTTTTTACTAATTACTGATTATGTAAAGCTGCTTTGTGACAAGAACAGTTTGTAAAAAGTGCTATACAAATAAATTTTACTTGACTTTGATGTGCCTAAGGTTGCTGAGGAGATTCGACTCCTCCATGTACTGGTAAACCTGGCAGAAAGTGCACAGTTCTGCAATATACCTGTATGTAGTGCTGCTGCATTGGATCACATGTCTGACTATTAAAAATGCATTAAAACCATAACTTGAACACATTTGAATTTTAATGAATAATTTAATAAATGTCATTCTTTGTTAATAATTGATTTGTAATTTGTTATTGAAATGCTGAGCCTTTTCATGCATGTTGGTGGTTTTCAAAACACTTTTGTCTGGAAACTACTGTAGCGATCTGGCAACCCTCTATATGATGCACAGCAATGAAACCACATACATAATGAGGCGTCCCAATTTTGTGTTCCCTACAATGGCGCTCCATATAATGATCTGGATTTTTACTTGTAGGTGATCATGAATAGGGCATAGTTTCAGACACAGCCATAGTGTTTTCACCTTTACCCCACACTGCACCTGCTTAGGGCTGCAATACACCAGGACTAGAAATGCGTAATATGCAAGTTTGAAAACAAAAACTAGACATGAACAGTTTTTTAACAGAACGTTGTGAAAAATGATCACATTCTTATTCACATTTTATTTTCCACCTTAAATGTCACAGTTACACTGCCGCACAATTACACTCCGGTAACTACAGAATTAGAATTAGAAAAATAATAAGCCAACTTAAAAAAAAAAAACATTAAAATGAGAACAAAGATAACATGCAACTGCTCTAAAAGGAAATCTTTACTTAAAATAAATAACTGGTTAATAAAGGTCCAGGTTTACTCCAGCTGCAGGAGTCAAGAGTTGGATCTACACCATTAAACCCAGAGTCAGGCATCACGAATCAGTGTGAGATTAGAGCAGAATCAGCAGCTGCAGCAGCACCTTCCCCAGGTTCTAGTGCCATGCTGGTTCTATATATTTTAATTTGGAGACACAATGGCACAAACTTTGGCATCACTGAAAGGCCCTCCTGCTGACTGGTGATGCCTGAAGAGTTTCAGCTTCAAACAACGAGAAAAGGGTGGCGAGAGAGTGAAGCTGTTGTGATATCCGCAGAGTTGAAGGAGGAGTTGGTTGGAAAGTGAATGACGTGAGAGGAAAGAAGGAGAGTGTGTAAGTGCATAAACTCTGAACTCTCATCCCACAGACCACACCAGTGTCCACATTAGACCACAGTAGACTAATGAGAACCATTTCGAGCTTTTAGAGTACAGTTGCTTAAAAAAAGCACAGTTCCTGTAACAAGGTTCACATTTTCAAAATAGCTATTTCAAACCCCAGACCACTGTTTTGTTTTGCGAAATAACACATTTAGCCTCCAGAATTGCCTACAACACTGACAGCCCTTTACACACATTTCAAAAGATCTAGCATATGATATAAGCGTAACATTCCTTATTGGCCCGTGATATTAACAGAAAATGTACTTTTGCACAGATATCACATAAATAGCAGCATGCTATTCCTTTGTTTGCTCCAAGTTGCCCTCAAATCCCTCAAACACTTTCATTTCGCAAGACTGCACACCCCCAGAAGACACCTAAAACCCTTTGCACAAGTTTCAGAAGCCAACAGTCAGCTCAATCCGGTCATCAGTAACAACCTACTATGTGACTGCTGAAAAAATATTCATCCAAATCTACATATCACTATTGCCATTAAAGTACACTGTCCAAAAGTTTATAGACCCTGGCCCATCCAACATTTCTTCTAAAATAAAGGGTTTGACAGGGAGTTTGTTTACGAAGTGCTGCAGTAACAGTCTCTTCTCTTCTGGGAAGATTGAAACATTGCCATGAGAATAGTGAGGTCAGGTAGTACTGTTGGATGATTAGTTCTGGATGACACCACCCCACTCCAACGTATCCTAAAGGCATCTCATGGTACAGTTCATAGCTCTTGTACATTTTAGAGCAATCCTGCCCAATCCTGGTCCTACTAATCAACCACCCTGCAGAGTTGAATTCTAACCCTAATGAAGGCCTTTTGAGGCATCTGAATATGAACTGATTTGTTGGATCTGAATTCATCATTGTGATAAACAAGGTACAAAAAATACTGTGAGGATTTGACTATATTAGCAACAACAGCATTAGTGGGGTCAGGATGTTGGATAATTACTATCCAAGCTCATTCCCCAACTCTGCAACTCATCCAAAATGTATTGGATGGGGCACCACTATTCCACAGAACACAGTTCCACTGCTGTTTATCTAATCCAGAGAGTCCTATTCTATTGGCAGTACCTCCCTACAGAGACTAGACAAGCTGTGTGTGCACATTTGCACATCTGTATCAGCAATTGATGTAACTTAAAGTAGCAGCATGCTTTCATTATAAAGGGAAATACAATGTATCTCTGTTCATTCTGTGTTTATACACACAGCTCTAATTCCTAAAAAGCCCCTTTTCTCTTTAATGAACTGAAGCAAGGTGATTCTGTCTGTCTGGTGTTCACAACACCACACCCAAGTCTTGCGTCAAACCTAGCACTTGACCTGTCTATAAATGACACTTTTTTGTCTGGCTCCACTAATTTGATAAGGAGAGCTGAAAGGAAAGGACAATGGAAATGCTGGATTATAAGCGGAATTCAACAATCTCTTCTGGCAAGCAAGCCGGAGTAATTACTGTTCATGCACCACCTTTTCTGACACTAGAAATGTGATACAGGCATTCTGGGATATAATGGAGGTTAACTGACATAAAAGGCCTCCGTAACAACATTAATTCTCTAATGAGGCTGTCAGAATGTTGCTGCCAGCTACATGATTAGGAAGGGAGAGGACAGTGTGAGCCAGTGGAGTCATTCACACACCCTGCCACCTGGAAGGGTTCCAGACTCATCTTCAAACCAAAGAAAGTTCACGAGGAGTGATCTTTTGAATGGGATATATTTCTTAGGATGAACCTCTTACAACCCCCCAAATAACTCCTCTTCCTTCACAAAGTAAGACATATAAGAGGGCGATATGGCATAAATATATGATAATACTGGATTTTTTTAGTATTAGTATTGATCATGGACAAAAAGAAGAAGTGGAGGTATGTCTAACAAAATACAATTTTTATTCGATCTTTTTATATGTAACTAAACCCAGTACTGATAATGTACTGATAATGTCTACAGAATAACCAGAAAAGCATACTGTGATATTTTGCGATATAATTCATGTCCATAATGACAAATATAATCATATAGAACAGACCTAGTACCACTGGGGCTCGGTTCCCTAACTGGGCAAGCACAGCACACTGTAGCATTGTGAATCCTTGGGCAAGACTACTGCATTCAGCTTCCTCTGTAACATGATTATGCAAATGTTGGGTACCCATGATCAAATGATTTTGATTATGGGTACATGACAAAATTAAGAAGCAGTGTGTTCAAAATTAAGTAGAGGGGTAATGATTTGGGCTTGTCTTACAGCCACGGGACCTGGGCACCTTGCAGTCATTAAATCGACCATGAACCTCTGCGAATACCTAGTATTCTAGAGTCAAATGTGAGGCCATCTATCCAACAACTAAAGCTTGGACGAAATTGGGTTATGCAACAGGACAATGATCCCAAGCACAGCAGCAAATCTACTACAGAATGGCTGAAAAGTACAAAAATTAAGGTGACTCAACTCAATTGAAATGTAGGGGTGGGCCCTTAACAAAGCTGTGCATAAACAAATGTCCACAAACCTCAATGAACTAAAGCAACGTAGCTGAAGCAAATAAGAGTGGGCCAAAAAACCCTCCAGAATGATGCAAGAGACAGTCATGCAGAAAACTTAATTTTTCACACATGGCTTTTCCATTTTGGCTTAATTTTCGTTAAATAAATAATGGCATGGTGGAATCTGTTGTGTGCTGTTGTTTACCTAGGGTTGTATTTTACCTAATTCTAAAACCTGCAAAGGACCAGCTGTTTTTTGCCTGGATTGGTTTGATTGGAAGCTGAGACATTCTGTCCTAAACTGAAGCAGAACACGCACAAGAGTTGTGTAGATTAGCATGCTGTTTATACATCAGGAGCTATTGCTTATCCATCATTATTGTGTGCCACCATCACAGTATTTACTTATGTTATTGGTGGCAGTCGAAGCACAACACACCGCTAAAAAGCTTTGTACAACATCAATGAAATGATAGATTGCGGGCTTGAAGTCGAGGTATTTAATCATCTAATGTTTCCTTCTAAACTCATTTCCAGATTTTAGTCATTGTTCATTATGACTTTGTTTGGCTTGGTTCGAAGTACCCTCCACGTTTCTGATTGTATACCACCTCATGTCTGAATAGAGAAATTTCTCTCCCAGCCTCTCTCCTCCCATAACTGATTACAGAAAGCCCCTTAATGTGTATTGTAGCAGGAGAACAATGACATTTCCATTGTAGGAACTCTGAGTTCCTGTTGATAAGCTGCCGGCTATTCGTGGCCAAGTAGTGTTTATGTGCATTTGGACACTGGATGAAAACAACATCTTTCAGTCAGAGGAGAACAAGTGTTGGTGTATAAATAGCCGAGCGAGGATAAGCATCAAAGATCAGAAAATTCCTCCCAGTGAACAAGGTTTCAAGCTGCGCTGCGAGAGGCCTGAGTGAGCAGCCAATTCACGTTATGATTCTTTTTTAGGTCTAATGAAGATCTGCTTTTAAAGGCCTGGTGTGGGATCCAATGTATGAACAAGAACCATATTATAGACCAGCATCATAAGACTCCATGAAAATCTGAAAATCTACTAGGTTAGAATGTCCAATGTAAGCCATGTATCTCCATTATTGAACCCTGTAGCTGAACTGGCTAATTGAACCAGTAGAAATGTTCTAAATTACCTAGAGCAAATTCATTTTACATTGACTTCCTTTCAAAGGAAAGAAACATTTTTGCCTTCTCCTGTAAAGTCACCATCTTGGAGATACAGCGATGATACGCAGGCAGATGTGTAATTTTGGCACTTTTGGTATAGATGGAATAAAGAATGTAAAAATGTATTTGTGAATGTATAGGATATAAATATTACAGAAATCTAATCTTTAACTGCATTAATTTTTAAATAACAAAAAATGCATCAGTTACATTTTGTTTCTAAAGGATTTCTAGGGGTGCCAATAATCATGACAAGTGGTTTTGTTCGAAAATGATGTGGTTTTTATTTTCTTTGACTAAATTTGGTTCAATTGAAGAGCAGATCACCTTGCTAACACTTTTTGGAAGGGAGGCTTTTATAACAGCTGCCATAAATCTACATTATAATATTTTAAAAATGTACTCCAGCAAGCATCGCTTCTCATAACACTTGCTGCGGTATTCCTTATATAGGTTATGCAGGTTATAGGTTTATGTCAGTTGCCATAGAACACTTATGTAAATGATATGTAGCCTTTAAATTATGCATTTAATAAAACTCTAATCTTAAAGTTTTATATATTTTCAGTGTTAGATTTAGTTATAAAACCACCAAGACCATTTAACCCAATCTTACCAGCACAGCTCCAATAATTATGGAGCTGTCTTTACATTGGATTAGGCTTATAGCATGCATTCACTTCATATACAAAAATACTGACTGTATATACTGATATACAAAATCATAAGTCCAACATCAACAGAAACTATAAGCAAACATTTGGCTAATGTCTTCAGTTATCTCCTGATGAAGCAAATTTCTCTGGTGTGTATTTTATTTCCTTCTTTCCATATTTCTGTATTTTTCTGCCCTTTTTCAAGAGCAGATTTGTGGAATTTGGGTGTACTTGTATCCACAAATGCCACATTAAAGCATAAATTGGTTTGCAGCTTTGCAGCTCATCTATTCCTCCAGATAGCAGTCAAAACCCAGCAGCTCACTGAAAGAACAGTGAAACGAGATCAGGCCTGGATCGGTCACCCCACAACTTGCTACAGTGTGAGTTTGCAAAGAGATGCAATGTACCTTGTCTGTGGCTGAAGGCTACTTGATGGTGGCCATAGAAACCCATTCAGGGCATGATGTTTATACCTAATGACTTCTACCTCTGCTTAGAATACAACTAATATTGTTAATATTGACAGATAATAGCCATGCATTGCTAGGGCAGTTTAAAAAGGGCTTTAGCCCTCAATCTCTCCATGTTCTTCCGACCTCCCCTCACAATACTGTAGCATCAGCAGAGAAGAAGCCTTAAAGAAGCCTTTTTTTATCAGTGGAAAAACACAGGCTCGCATTAAAGCAGTTCGCTGAATTCAAATTTCAAAAGCAAGCTTAAATTGATTTCTATAGCACAAAAATATTTATATAACACTTTTCACAGTGAATGTTGTCACAAAGCAGCCTTTACAGAGATCTAGGTCCAAGCCTCCTTTATGCAAACCAAGGGCGACAGTGGCAAGAAAAGACTCCCTCAAATTCAGAGAGAATTCTTCTTCAGAAAGAAATCTTGAGAGAAACCCATCCTCCTCTGGACATCATTCATCATCAGCCATAAATGATGAAAATGTGAGTGAAATGTAAAAGTCATATGCACAGCATATGAGTTGCAGTGAATGCCTCAGTTAAGTTGATTCAGAATAATTTATGAATGTGACTCAAATAACTGAATGGACCGATTCACTCAGAACACGCCTGAAGTCTGTTCATGAAGTCTTCAGCACATTGTGGTCTCTGACAAATACACACCTGCTTCCTGCAGGCTGCTTCTGATCTGTTGGACAGACAGTAGAGAATTTATCAGAAGATTAGTGAGGATTCTTCTGCCAGTGAAGAATCCTCACTTTTCAGCTGTGAAGGACTTCCATGGCCTACCAGTCCCTTTGTGATTAATGTGTTTACCAGTGCCTTCTGTCATTGTAATGCTATTCCACACAGTAGATTTAGGTAATCCCAAGGTTTGACTGATTCTTCAATGGTTTCATTATTGTTTTAGAACTGCTCTTGTCATTGTGCTGATCTACAGACTCCAAAGGTGTTTGAAAGCTTAGAATCAAGCCTAGGTGTCTCATGCCTGCACTAATGAAGCTATGAAAACACCTGGGAAGCCAAATGTCCCAAACACTACAGTGTCACGGACTGTGTAAAAAAGCCTTTGAGTGAAGGCTAAGCCCCCCATCCACAGTGTCTAGTGACACCCCTGGGCATGCACTTTTTGCTTCAGCTTTTGCCGTGTTAACCTTGTCTCAGGCATGTAGCTGCTTGTTGTAAAAGTGCTTCAGATGTTTGTTTGTTTTTTGTGCGATGCCATAAAAGAACCACTCTTGATTCCATAAAAAATGGCAAAGAACCTTTTCACATCAAGTGACCTTTAAAAGGTTCTTAACACACACACACACACACACACACACACACACACACACACACACACACACTATTACGAACATTCTGTAAGGTACAATTGTAAATACATGTAAACCAAAGGGATTTCAAGAATCATTTAAAGCATCATTATTTTAAGATGCAGACTGCCTCTCTAATGTGTTGCCCTAAAAGAGCCTATCAAGTCCAGGTAATAGATATTTCAATAAGTCTGCGGAGATCTTTGGAGATCACAATAGCAACTTTCTGTGTGCCACTGGGCGGCTTCATCGGACAGTCCTTTGCAGCTTAAAGGCCAGCGATCTCTTTGGAGCACGTTCTAGAATGTGTTCCATGTTGACACTCTAAAAATAGCCGTTATTCCCGGCTGGATGTTTACAGCACCCCCTCAACACCTGATCGAATGACTGAGGGCGGCGGTTTAGAGGGGTGTGGGTAGTGACTACTACAGATCTATTCCAGTTAGGTTGTGGGGGAAGCTGGGTAATAAGCTGCATCTGAAACACTCACCCTGTTATCAGTTTTAAAGGGTGGATAAATGATGGTAAATGATTCATCATATATTACAGTTCGAGCTAAGTGGGCTGATTGGAATGCTCACAGCCTCTATCATGTGATATCATGTGAAGTTTACATTTCAAAACAATTGTTTTTTCTATTTTAAGTGCTGAATATTGAAATGAATTAAAAACACAGGGGATAGTCAGTTTTCCATGTTATGATCCTTTTTAAGAAAACATAGGCCTTTAACTCTGCCTATTCATGCTGGATTTTTTTTTTCCTGTGCTGTGTCCTGAAGTGTATCCACTAAACTTAGCTCACTGCCACGCCCAGAAAACTGAGAATTGTAAAAACTGTATGCCTGGTTGGATGCAGCAGCCAAGAATTAAGGAGCCTGAATTGAACGAAGCCCAGTGAGAGAGGGAGAGAGAGCAAGAGAGTGGCTCCCAGGGCAGCTGTCTGATCCCTTCACACACTGCTGAAACCACCCGTCAGCGTCGCTCGTCATTTCCAAGACAACAGAAGTACGCTTGGGGAATGAGCTGTTGGCTCACACACACACACACACACACACACACACACACATACACCCCCGTAGACACGGGCAGCCAACTGTGTATGGAGTAAGAGCATAAGAGAGTAAGAGCAGCGAGGACAAATTACTATGCTGTGTCAGCACAAGCACAATCAGCCTTGTCTGCTGAAATATGCTACAATGAAGAGTGTTTGATAAGTGTGTGCTGCACACACAAACACACACACACACACACACACAAACACACACACACACACACACACACACACACTTACACACACACAGGTGTGAGGCAGGGAGGAGCCACCTGTTCTTCTCTACAGATCAACAGCTTAGAGTAAAGTGATCACTGTTGATTCAGGTACTGTGGGTCTATGACTGTTAACAACAGTTGGGCACTTTCTGGTTCTACATAAACCCCCTTTTTAAAAGGGTTGGAGCCACACTAATAATCAGTGCAGTTAAAGTGAAGTGCCAGAATGGAGTAGTTGGAGTAAATGGAATTGTACAAAAATAGAATACAAGCATATCTCTGTGTTAAGTGTTTTGAACTTTGATAAAACTTAGCTATTTATCACAACTTTACTACTATTATAAGTGCATTAGAAACACAGAGAAAATAAAGACATATTTGCATTAAGACAGTGAACCCAGTTAACAGTCCCAGGTTTTTTCCCACTGGAAACAAGAAGATGTGACAACAACCAGCCTCTTTACAAACCCTGACAACATAACACCACTTTAGTACCTCCATGATCAATAAGAACTGGCCATCACAACCCTATACAGGTTACAAACCATCACAGAAAGGAAGGTAGCTTGGGGAGAGTGACTTCACACTGATGGTAAGTGGAGGGGAAGGACTCACTCAGTATACAAATAGGTGGTGCCAGGACCCAATGGGAAAGTGAGTTTTACTTAAATAGGCTGCATTCTACACACAACCCCGCTGCATATTACTGAATACTGAATACTGAATATGAGAAACATCAGTATAAGAGAAATAATTCAATCCAGCATCAGTACAGTTTCTGTTCTTGTATGTGATGTTTTAAGCTCACATGGGCCAATAACTGTCCATTTACCAATGGCAACCAAATAAATGCAATTATTATAAGTTGATTCAACTCAAAGATCCATAAAATCACAAATGATCACCTAACTCAGAACAGTTGAGTGATTTTGGTTATTGATCCAGTTTTACAAACAACAGACTTCATTTATTTGGGTAAAAATAGCTTTTGGGATTCCAGTAAACTTATAGAATTTCATATGATATTTCAAGTGTGCTTTAAGCATTACTAGGTGGAAGCGTGTAAATCTCCTCTGGCAGTGGAGCCGTGTTCTCTGAGGTGATGTAGCTTTATCTAATACCTCTGAGATGAGTTGAAGAGGCATTTGTGATCCAGAACAAATCATACAACAGCAGTATGCGACCTTTTAAACGCTCTTGTGATTGAATACAATCAAAAGCCCACAGCAGTGGTATGCAATTTCATGTATGTATAGGGATGTCCACAAGAAAAAGTCTGAAGAAATGCTTCAGAACAGAAATGCTGTTTATTTAGCAGCTTGTTGGTTAGCTTAAAGCACTAACCTGCCCATGCCCAGCAGCAGTGTGACAGATTCTATCATGTCTCAGTTAATGACAGCCTAAACAACCATCAGTAACTTACTGGCTAAGGGAACGGTAAGGGGAAAGCTCAGTTGCATATGTGACATAGGCATTTACAGCTAAATTGCAGTTCTACACAAAGGCTTATGGGTATGCTTATGGGTAAGCTGGCGGCCACACTAATCTCAGGTTAGCCACAATATATACACTACTCAAAAAGCATTTGAGCAATTATTTTTGACTGCAATTTCTATATATTATATATTGCCTCATTAGCCTCATTCTCTCTGAGCAGGTAGGCCCTTCTCCCCCATCAATCAAATGACAACCAGTGGTCCCTTATACACATATTGTATCACTGGCTACTAATGCAAACTACTGAACCACAATGTTTTACAATGTTCACACACTGAAAAAAAGATCATTTGGACCAACTTTTGCTCTAAACTGTTACACTTCAATATAATAATTTTTCTCTGTTTCAGTTGAAAGCATACATCTTGATTTAATATCAACCAAAATGTCTTTATCCAAAGACAAAAAACCTAATATAAATAAACATATCATTTATTATAAAGACCATAAAATGATTTTCCACTTTTTTGTACTATTGAACAAACTAATTTAGAAACTCTACTTATTTTAGCTATTTTTATTAACTTTTTATAAGTTAATTTTCTTAAGGAATACATTTGTAACTTCCAGATTACCATAAAACTTTAATTACTTTAATTGAGCTACTTAAAATCCACATTAAGGCGGTTCAGCTCTAGTTGACTGCTGTTAACCCACCAAAAATATTGATAAAACCACAGCATTTTAATGCAAGCAAGACCACTGCACTACTCATTCAGCATAAAGTCATACCCAGCAACACAGGCAACTGCTTAGCTAAGATAAAAATATGCAGGGGGAATGATTACACGCTGATGGTGACTGAGCGTGCAGGACCCGCCTAATATGCAAATAGACGAGTCCAGGAGCCAATTGGAAAAGTGTGAGTCTTAATCAAAACAATACTGAAGCAGTACAGCTGACTCAGTTATTACTGGACCTGTTGAGAAATATCAATATGAGAGGAATGATTAAATCCTGCATCAGTGCAGTTTCAATTATTATAAATTGATTCAACTCAACAATCCCTTTTGAATCTGGACAAAGACACCAACAGTTGAGCAATGTGAGATATACCCAGTTATATCTACAACCGACAGATTTCACTTTCAGAGTGAGGTAATAGCGGACAGCAAAATTCGCAGAGGGGTGATCAGATGTGATGTCATGAGGTCATGTGACATTTTTGCTTGTATTTAAGTTTTATTAAAAGGGGATGTTATTTGCTTTTGAATGACATTAAATGTATGATCAATGTATCACTTTTCTTAAGTCTGCTTCAAACACAATCATTTCGTAATGGAGTTCTGATCCTGGAGTTCTGCAGCTGCTCATTAAATGTTATTAAAATGCACAATTTAGATTTATCTCCTACAACCATTAGCCTCTCCTCATATATCTATCCTTAATACCAAGCTAAGTCTTCCCACACATAGGCCTGCTCATGGTCTCTGCATTGTAGGCTCGCTTGATTGGATATTTGCATGCCACTAGTGATTTAACTGGACAGCTGACACACTGCTGATGGTCTGATCAACCCCACTCTGTGCATTGTTGGATAATTAGGATGAATTCTGAATGCTTTCCTCACTTATTACACTCAGAGACTGACCAGACCTAGGTCGTTGTCAGCACATTAGAATGGTGACAAGCCCCAACCAAAGGTTGCTATTAGCTTGAGGTAGTGCCAAAGGTGGGGGACATAATGATCGGTCCCAGTAACACGGGATTACAGCGGGTGTGCACCACCCGTAGCACTTAAATATTAGTGTGTGTTTCAATAATACATTCATGTTGCACCAAACATGCAATTAAAGGTTTAGAAGTCTCAATTATAGCTTTGATATTCTCAGTTTTGAGACCCATAATCTCAGAATATCTCTGCTGTGTATGAACAGTTTACTCCAGCAGCCATAACAACGACTTGTATTAAGAGATAACGTCGTGTTGCTCACTTCTAAGCTCCTAAGCTCAAGTTTGTTAGGTATCAATGCACTGTTGTACTACATATTCCTTAATTCAGAGATATTCATGAAATAAATCCTGTTGTTTCTTTTACTGAAATTAAGATTGAGAAGCAATGTGAGTGTAGTGAGCATTTGTCACAATTCTGGCATGGCCTACACATTTCATTGGGTTTGGGCTTGAGGGCCTGGTGTTAAATTGATGTTTGGGCTGTGAACCTTGATTAGTAACACACACACATTTCCCATCGGCTCCCAGCACCGTATATTTGCATACTGGGCATGTCTCCGCCTCCCTTCACTCACCAACAATGTGTAGTCATTCCCCCAAGCTACCTTTTTTCAGGTCTGCACTGTTCTTCTATGTAGCTTTTGGGCTTGCTGTTGAAGGTTTAAAGGGGAAGCTGTTGCTGCGGCCTGTGGCTTTATGTTGGTTAAATGCAGTAGTGCCAACTTGTGTGATGGTTTTGCTTTGTGCAATCAGTGTTTGAGAGAGCATAAGATGGTAATATTTCATTTTAAGTTGTTTAGTGTGTGTGTTTAAGATACATGTGAGTAAAGTCAATATTGAGCATGTCCTCCCCCCCTTGTGTCCCATCATTGTGTAGTCATTTCCTCAGGCTACCTTCCTTTCAGTAGGTAGTTATACTTTGCATTCATGTTGCTGGGTTCCATAGCTTAATGTGTATTAGCTGAGTACTGCTTATTCTTTTATTGCTGCAGCTATGTGCTGCTAATGTTTAGTTGGTAAGCGTTTATTCTATTAAGGGTCCAACATTTCTCTTGTGGTTGTATAAGTGATTAAAGGCAGTGTAGTGAAGTATCTTTCTGTTGTCATTATTCAATGCAATTAAGATAAGGTAAAGCCTCATGCTGTATTCGAGTGGTGTCAAAAAATGAGAAATACCATTTGTACCTCATGTAAATTGCACTGAACAGCCAGTGAAGTGATAAGCAGGGAAACTTTGGATTCTGGATGATACATGAGTTTACAAGATTGTTTCCAAATGTTTTTAAAGTCAAGTTTTAATCATTTTCTGTTTTTACACTCCAATGCTTAGCTGACTAAAATGAATTCCATTCGTTTGATATTTTGCAATACAACCGTCTAAAGAGCACAGCTAGACACAGACCTATTAATTACAACCAAGCTAATGCAGTCATGCTGTCATGCATTGTGTCAGTCTGGGAGTTTTAACTTGTGTAAAATGAATGTCTGGGAAATTGTGTAAAAAAACATTGTTTTCATTTTGCATTTTTGCTGTTTGAATTGCCGCATATTCTGTGTGATTTTTACAGCTTTAAGCTTGTCTGTTTAAGCCTACTATTTGGTCAACATGTACCTGCATCTACATGCAACCAATGGTCTGTTTCCCATCACAATTGTTTCCCATCACATGTGATTCACAACAGCCTAGAAATGCCTAAATGCATGTGTAAATAAATACAATTCAGTTTTCAATGTATTCTTTATTTTTATTTAAATGATTAATGATTTAGCAACATTAAGGTAATTTATTAGTCTTATTAGTCTTCAAGAATGGCTGGCATGTTCATTAGCATAATTGCATGATTTTAGAGACATTTATCAACCCTCACACATACACACTGCTACAATTTAGGCCTAGTTGAATTGTCCCCAATCAACTCAATCGTCTTATTGACCATGAAACTGTCCTTCAGAAGGTTTAAAGGTGCTGAATCTGAAGCAGGGGCTTCTTTCTTGGACAGCTGTCCACTCAGTCCATGGCAAAACTATTTTGACTGTGGACAGTGTAATTGGTGTTCAGCAGCTTCCAGGTCATGACAGGGACATTCAACCAAAAGCTGTATGTGTGTTTATCACCATGTATGCACTATTTTGACCCTGGGTTGATTTCAGAACATCAACCCCCTGCACCCACCCACCCACACACACACACACACATATATGAATACAGAATTTTAACAATAGCTTTAGTGTGATCTTCTCGCAATTGAGCTGCTCTCCCATTCCACCATTCTGCCGCTCCCATCAGTCTGTCTCACAGTCTGATGGCCTTCCTGGCTAGTTATCAGTGGCTAATTGCCAATGATGGTCAGTAGTGCAGTGCATGAAACAGCTTGTTTTAGCTGTGAACGACATCTCTGTATGTCTCTCTCCTCCCTGTCTGTCTCTCTCTCTCCTTACCCCTGATTCACTTACAGTGTATCCTAGGCCCTAATCATGACCTGCCCAACAAGGCCTTTCATGTCCGCTTTCCCACGCTGGGCCAGGCTCCGCCCATCACTGTTCCAGGCTCCAACGTTCGGCATGTGTATGGCTTCAAATCAGTCCCAATAATTGCTGTCTGAGAGTGTCTGAGACATGAAAGGTTAATGTAGGATTAGGTGGTTGCATGCTCTCCCCTTCCGGCTGACAAGAATTAGAGAAAATTAGAACATTAAAGGATGTCTCCCCATGGATTAATGCTCCTTCCCCCCAACCACACTTTTTGGTTTGTTTAGTTTGTATCTCTACGGATGTGAACTTTAGTTTTGCTCTTAACATTACTCTTGGCTTCCTGTTCAATTTCACGGTTCTTAATCAAATGCAGCTCTAGACACAACAACTCTTCGTCATTAGAGACACTTTTGTGTTGCCTTTACATTGACTTTCAGCCTTCCTTAAGAAACGAAACCCTTCTACTTGGCTTACTATTGTACTGACGACTCTTAGTGGAAAACTATAAATACTTCTGCAAAGTAATATTCATTTTTTAAAGAAATTTTTCTGTACTGTGATGGCAAGTAGTAGCCAGATTCTTTTGCAGTCTCTCTTGCTTAGAGAATAGAGCTCCATAGGTGCTAAATCTTTGTCATCAGTCTCAGATGACTCTGTCTAATTAAAATTGTGTATCCTGTATCCATTGCCTGTTCTCCATAGCTTTGTCCTCAGTAGTTCTCAGAAATGAAAAGAAAATAGTTTACTAAAGGTCATCTTCCCATGAATAAAATGAGATTACGCTGTTGGTATTACACATACCAACATTTCTTAGTTAAGGCTCAATGGATTCCTGAGGGAGTGGAGTAAGATTTGCTTTTACATCACTTTGCTTTCTTTTACAATTCACAGCTCAACTCCTTAACACTCCAAGGCGTAATACTCACTAACTACAGGGACTTCTGTATAAACTGGTGGGGCTATTCTTTAATAATTGAGGTTTGTAAAAACTTTCAGCCCACAGGCTGACAAATCACAGGAATGTGAATGGTGTGAAATTCCAGAGAAGTCTTGAGATACTTATTATAGAGGAACCAACTCAAGACTATCATAGCATCCAACTCCAAGGCATTTGTCCAAAATAAGCAGTTTACCAACATGGGTGTCAATGGGATTTCAATAATAATAAAATAGCTGTAAATCTGAAAATAATGTATTTGGTACTATTTTGCCTTTCCATGCCATGTATGTATACCTTTCCTCCATGGATGTATAAGAACAACTCTATTTTAGGCTAAAATGATAAAACAGAGTTTCAAGCACAATCTTTAAAATCATGCTATGTAATATTTCTCTATGATGTAGCTTAAATGGATTAAGCTATGTATTAAATGTGTCACATGTCTGGTTCCTATCACCAGCACTGCAAACAATTCTGACCCCCAGATCCAGAAAGACATTACCGAAAGAAACATCCACCTACAGCCTTATCCTACATTCTCTGGGCAACTTTGACCAACTCTGTGACTCTGAACTAGAGCTGTTCTCTTGCATCACTTCTCCCTCAGTGGACAAAAACTGAGAGCTGTTGGACATTTTGAAATATTCGCCTGAATGCAAGAGCCTTTATTCCCACTGCAATAACCATCAGCAGCTTGGCTCTATGGTATGACAGTGCCAGTTGTCGACTCACGCACTGCTCCTGGTTCTCACTGGTTGTTCACCAGCAGGGTCAGTGTAGTGTCCTCCAGTCCTGTAGCTACAGCTGTTCTCCGGCTCCCCACCCCCATTTTACCTCTAGTACAGCTGCTCTCGTCACTTTACTGCAACTCATATGGGGCTGTAGCAGACGGTCTGAGACCAGATTTCAGAGCCAGCGTTTTGGGATGCTGCAGGCAGTGTGTGTGTGTGTGTGTGTGTGTGTGTGTGTGTGTGTGTGTGTGTGTGTGTGTGTGTTTGAGTTTGTTTTCATACACTTGCAGGACAAACAAATGACCTGAATGGCCTGTAAAATACTTTTTTATAGAATGTGTATGTTTACACTTTCTATAACTGAAAGGACAATCGCATTTCTCTTTGGTTACTGGGTTTACTTTTGGTTACAGGGCAGAAGTTTTAAGGTTAGGCCTAAAAAAGTATTCAAATTCACGCTTACTGTCGAATTAACCTTGTAACTCTAGTGTAATCATTTAATTAAATGACTGGATTTCATATTATACAAAGTTGCAGATGCATTGCATGTGTGGAAAGAATGAATTATTGTGCTGTGTGTGTGTGTATGTGTTTGACAGACGCTAGCTCCTCAGCTCACACTTGATAAAGAGGCATGCACTGGTGTGTTGGGGCTGAGCTCGTATCCTGCGTCACTTGACAATGTCACCTTTATGCTAAGGCAACTGAGTACAAAAGCAGAAAAGGCATTTTCAGCACCAAAGGACAAAACCTCTCACCCATAGTTTCTTCTCTGCACGTCTGCAAACTCAGATCTACTCTAAGCACTCACAGAAAGATTCACTCTCACTTGCAAGTAGCAGTGCTACAATTTAGACGATGCATGTTGCAATTTTAGAGACAATGGCAGCCATTCCTGAAGGCAGTTGCCAGCTCACGGTTCATATCTCACACCTTCAGATGCTGATGGCTGCCCCTCAAGAGGCAGACATTTTAGGATGTGACATGTGTGACTGGGCACCTCTCTTGATCCGCTAAACCCTTGCCCTCATGACAGAGTTTTCCTCTCACCCATTTGACACACTGGCCGCTTGAGCCGCCACCTTCATATAGAGCTGTGACAGGCATACCAGTGTGAAGAGCAGAGGTGCCAAAAGCTCTTGGAGAAGTGTGCCTCCTTCCTTCACTGACCTGAGAAAAACTATTATAGACAGCTATGGCAGGACTGCAGACATGCAGGCTGATTAAAGGAATGGTCTGAAATAGCCAATGTGATAACTTATGCCAAATACAGCCTTATGCCAAAATCTTAACCCTGGCCTTGTGAAGTGTCTTTGAAATGAGAAGAATAAACTATAAATGAATATACATACATGAAAACAGCTGCATTGTAGAAAGTTGGATTTGCCCAACAACTGTTTTAGTCAGATAAATTACACTTGCATGTTCCAAACCTGGCTTGTGCGCCCCCAAGAGGATGAACTTTCAGTTCTGCTGCATCTGTAACTCCACCTCTGTGATGATGAAATGGTATGATGGGAATTCAATAACTCATTGAATGAACTTTTTAATATTATTATTATTATTATTATTAGAAGGGATTAATAAAGTACAATCATAACCATAATCATACAGTCAGTGCCAAAATATTGGCACCCCACTTCTCCACCACTTTGATGCAAATTTGATGCAGAAAATTGATGCAATCACAAATGCTTTGGTATTCACATGGTCAACTGGTTTAAAAGGAGGAACATTGGCCCAGTCTTTATGTCTATGTAGCACACTGAGCATGGAGAAAAGAAAAAAGAGCAAAGAATTGCCCTCGCACGTGAGAACAAACTTAAACAAAAGTATGGACAATCTCAAGCCTACAAGTCCATTTTTAGGTGTTTTAATTATAAGCGTTCATACAACAACACATGGGAACACCATACAACAACATTGCACCAAACTAGTGAGTGGAATTTTTATTTTTATATTTTTTCACATTTTTGTTTTACAATACCATGGGAAACTATAAATCTAAATACATGGATAATTGAATACGATTTTTTATAAATAAATAGAAAAATAACAAATTGACCAATGGGCATTACCGTCTTAATGGGCTTTTCAGCGTGTTTCAATTCCTGCATTTTCAGGAATTTCTGCATTTTCAGGAGTCTATTAGTAATGATCATGTTGCATGATGCTGTAAATCCCATTACATGTCATGGTCTCCACCCTTTGATGCAGTTCTCTTATGAACATATTAGTAAGGATGATTGTGCACATTTTTTCCTCATTTCACATGTTCAGTCATACTATAGGTCACATATTTTACTGTAGATCCCTCCCTGTGTGTCACAGCTACTTTGTAACTGAGGATTTCGAACCTCAATCAGCACTTACGAGCTGTGCAGTGCTTGAGTGAACAACATTTTAATTATACATGCTTGCTAAAGTTATACAAGTTAATTATACCTCTTAGTTTTAGGTATCACTAGAAACACTATAGGCCCATTCAGCCTAGTTTACTCGCCCAGGAGAGAGAGATTGGACATCATGTTCTGTGAGATTTGAGAAGATAAAGTTGGGTGAAGCAAGTTACATGATCACCCTCTATTTTTGAGGAAGCAGATGTTTGTTTATTTACTGACAATGCGCCTTATTCACCAACCATTCTTAGGAAGACATTTCATCCTTAAACCCACGTACTCTGTTTTTACCAACCAGTGTTTTCTTATTTGGGGTTTGTTCAGTTTATGAGGACAATGGGGTCCATCATTGAAAGAGCAGAGCTATGAACATTTCTTGAAAATAAATTGAAGACAGTTCTTTAGAACATATTGGTGAATGAGGCCCAATGTCTAGATCAACTATGCAGATGATGGCTCCATCAATTGTTAGCAGTTGGCAAGATTCACATAGGAATTCTATTGCAGTTGTGGTCACTCCTCTTGTAAAGCAGCACGTTGGGGACAGAAGCAGCAGCACAAATATGTTAATAGTATTCTAGAAGATTCTGGTATAAAATGATACTAGAACATGAACATAATCTGCATGTATGCAACAGCAGTGAGATTGTCCCACATGAGCATAGAGCCTTTTCAGTATTTACTTGTAAAGAACCACTCTTATTTATACTGATCCCACATGTGAAGGGAAATTACATGCTTTGGTTGCTAAGAAGAACTCATGTGGCAATGCAGCCAAGAAAGAGGCCGGAAACACTGATAAATAAATAACGTGGTAAATAAAGGATGGATCCCATAAAAGGGGGGGAAGTAGTGGCAGCCCCGGTATTGAATGTCCTGCAAATGAGCCCACTCATCTCAGGGCCTGGCTGAGCTGAGCTGAGCTGAGAAGGAATTGGCACTTAGGAGTATGGACTGCTCGGCAGACGGTAGGTGGGCTGTGCTCTGCGCTGAGCGGTGATTGGGGGGGGCTACCCAAAGTCAGTGACTGGAAGATGGGGGCAACGGGTATTTCTGAAAAGACAAGAATAGGACGTGGACCCCCCCAAACAGTGTCAGTCAAGTGCCAAGGAGGAAGTAACTTCCTTGCAAATGAGAGGACCATTGCCAACACTAAACCTTTTGGAAGGAGCTGGCGTTCTGGAAATTCTGGGGGGGGGGCAGGGACGGTCTCTCTTAGAATAGTATGAGGTTACACATTGGTCCTTCCCCTTTTCATTCCATGACTCTTTGGCTTTGTTGAGACAGGCAGCTCAAATCTTTTTTGGCATATCCAATTTGAGCACAACATATTTTCTGGCACGAATGTGGTCTCAGATTTGATTCATATTGGATTTGTGGACTTTGTCACCTGTTCTTGTACATCAGAATGGACAGATGCAGGTGACATGGGGATTTAAAGCTTTTTAAAATAAATTTGAAGTATGTATTTTTGTGTTAATGTTGGTATGTAGTTTTACATTTCAAGATTTTAACTCAAAACCTCTAAGGATTCTTAGGATTGTTGACTGACAGGGGCCCTAATTGCATATTTTGGCAGAGTTGTTAGAGCTTTCTGAAATAACATGCCGATGTGGGGCCTGTATTAGTCCAACTGGGAACCAGAACGTTTTTTCCAGGGATTTCATGTTGGCCCCACACATGGATACTCACCAGGGACCCACCAGGGTCAGTGATGGGAGCAGGTTAGGTTAGACATGAGCCTCATCTGGGTTGTCCATTGCACATAGGGTCTAGATGGGACCCATGTGAGATTCTGACGGGTTGTAATGATAAGACCCATTTGAGAAACCCAACTGGGTCCCAGTAGCAACACATGTACAAACCCACTCAGATCCAATACCCACCTGGAACCCACCTAGCCCACATTCCACCCATGTGAACCCCACATAACCATGTTGGCTGGGGTGTGGCCTAGTGTAATATGTTTTAATGGGGCCCAAAATCCCTGGCATCACACTACAGAGCTCTTTTGTAGCTGTCATCCTGCCCATATTAGTACTGCTTTATTACTAGCCCATATTACACACATTAAACGTATTCTGCATAAAGGTGCGTCTGCTACCAACAATATGATATAACGTGACTGGTTCACTAACATCTAGGTCTAACCTGTGACAACCAACGTAAATATGCACATAATCAGTAATCTGTAATGAAATACATTTCTAAAGTGATCCTCCCAACCCTGCTGCACGATTCTAGTCTTCAAGCGACTACAGCCTGACCTTGCATGTTGCCTATGTGGAATCGTCTCCACAGAATCTGCTGTTCATCAATCTGTCAAGGTGGCAATGACAACTGATTGGCTGTGTTACGCAAGAGATTGTATACCCCTCGCACCATGTAACCTCAGTTTAAATGACAAGATAATGAAGTCCTGTGATGGTAAAATGGAAGATGTATTACAGAGCAAAAGAGATATCCATGTAATCACTCATCACCCCATCTGCAGAGTGCTTCTGAACTACCAGTCCAGGCAGCACCATCAGAGAGGATGATAAAAGAGCTCTCCCACAGAATGTGCAAATGAGGTGCAGGACTTTGCTGCCCCGCTTTAGGCAAAACTCAGTCGCAGTGTGTCTGCAGTATCGGTATGCCCTGCGTGCGCTCAGGATGTGTGTGCACGCTGTGTGTACGAGTGTAGGGTATTGGGTTTCTGCGTGAGTGGCAGCCATGTGCTGCTGGCTCCCAGGCTTGCCGCACACACACTGCCGCCTGTCGTCTCCCACTGGGCCTGCAGTATGGCAGCACAAGCGTCCACTCCTACACCAGAATCAGAGGCAGATAAAAATATTAAGACAATTTTAGCAGTTTTTTTAGATATGATTACAACAAATTGAGAATTGTGAAGCAAGATGCTTCAATGTAGCAGTGGAAAATACAGCTAGAGTTTTTGAACATGTCTGGGCAAGCATGATTCGGTGCAATGGTTACCCTAATGTACCTGCAAGACTTCCAGCACTGGAAACGTATATATGCATTCATTGTTACATTTTAATAATCAGACACTGTGTTGACCTGAAGGAAGGGTGGAAGGACATTAGTTTCCCAAGCCCATATTTTGCAGCAGTGTTAGGGGATGGACATGCTGTTTAATCATTACCAGTGTCTTTACTCCAGGCACAATGAGCAACCCAATTAATGGGGTGTCATACATTTACAGCCTTTTTGTGCTAAAACAAAGAATTCCTTTCTTGGCTCGTGTTATAAATCAGCTAGTGATGTCATCTAGTGACACTGCAGGACAATGTGGCTGTGTGACGTTTGGCCTGTGGACTGCAGAAGGATGATGGGGAGGGGGGGGGGGTCACTGGCCCCTTGCGCCCCATGGTCCTGGCACCAGGGCAGGGGCTTACATTGAATGGTGTGGTTTGCCAGTAGTCTATGAGTTGCCTACTTGCTGAGCCAGTAATGACAGTTAAGTGAAGGTTGAGGCCTGGTTACTGCTCTGTGTGGTCTCTGTTTACATTGTTTGTTTTGGTCTGCATATTTCTCTACTGTTAGGGCAAAGTTACAGGGGGTTTTGGCTGAGGCCACTTGGAAGCCAGGCTCCAGTAATACAGGATAACCCCCAAAAGTTCTTGTCTCTTAAAAAATTTCCATCCCAGCAAAATATTGGGGAAAATATTCCAAATAACTTTGGGATTTTAATTGATCCATTTATCATGGACTGTTGACATGTAAATGGCAGTTGCTGTGTTCAACTGATATAAATAAATGAACAAATATCAAACCTTCGACAGCCACAACCACTACAGTATGAGCCATTGACCCAAGACATCTGACAAGAATCTGATTAATTAGCCTTTATTCATTTGTGTTCAACCCCCCACTATCCCCCAAAAGCAAATCTGGCTATGCCACTGCTCTACTGCATACTGATATTTGTAATAGTATATTAATATTAGTTAACACTTTCACTCACAAAACATTGCCTGTGCTGGAAAGCACAGTAACAAAGCTGTATTATGTACTGTATTGCCACTACAATTATGTGGTAAAGAATTCTAATGGTGGTGGAATGGAACCTAGTTACTCGGCAGACATGCTTACATGTGCTTAGTACCTATACACAACTGTGTCAGCCTGTGCAGGTTCAAACAGAACGTTCTGAGGTAGGTATGTTTAATGATATGCTTATTCACATCAAGTACCTTTCCCAAGAAGCTGTGCTGAAGGCTGGTTTAGACATGATTCAGGAAGCTCAGAAATCTGGGGTATTACCGTGCTTACCACACCTGAGCTCACTCAGTATAAAAGTGCATATTCTGATTGACAGGGTTAGGAAGGGTTCCTTTAAAAATTTATTCTGTTACAGATTGCTGATTACCTGTTTAAAATATGCAACTGTAACATAGCCCAAAGGATTACAATATTGAAGTGACTTAATCTGATTACTTTCCATTACTTATTTCATTAACTTAACATAGAAAATCACATCAACCAGTCCTGAGTGTCTCATGTCCACCTGAAACAAATCTCCTGTCAGATACACTCTCTTGAAAATAAAGGGTTCTTTGAGTGATGTTATAGAAGAACCTTTTTTGGAAGACTTTCCATTCAGGTCAAGGTTCTTTATCAATTTAAAGGATCTTCACATTCACAGCTACCTCAGTGTTCCAGTACTGAGATGGACATTTAGTAACTTGCACACAGTGTGGAAAGAAAATTTATTAAATTAAATTAATATTTGCTTATGATTAATGAGCTGGAGCAGTTCTCCCCCTGAGTGAGGACTCTCTGATTTCACACTGATCTCACTTTTTGAGAAGTCCTGCCCCTCCCCAAAATGGAGATTCTGATTGGTTCTGCTTCTGCTTCTGACTCCCTTCTTCTACTTCTTTTAATAAGCAACTTTTAATGAGCATATATATATATATATCTTTTAACTCAATATATACTCAATATATATGTAAAGAACTAGTTTAGAACTAGTTGCAGTGGTTGCTGCGACATGACAAAACTACTAATAGTATCACATAGTTACTGTTAATATAGACCACTAACAATAGTATACTCTGCAAAAAACACAACCCCTCTGATTTTTAAAAAAAAACTGCAATCGTTTAACATAGAATGAGCCTTTCTTTCTTCCCTTCAGCTTACTACTCTAATCAGATGCAGGTCACTGACAGCAGTTTGCATAATAGCATAGAGATGTTTTGAATTGCTCATATATTAATACTGGCATATTTGCCCGTTTTAATATATGATTGCCAATATTATTATACAAATATATGTGCTTATGGTCTTCAAAGGACCATAATCAACTGTTTCTCCATCATAGAGGAAACCATCAAACCATGTAAAAGATCACCGAAACATTCAAAGGGTTCTTTGAATTGTCATTGATCTTTACTGATCCATTATCTTTTCCAATGGACCCATAAAGAACCTATTTTAAAGAGTGAAGTCCAGGGTTCTTTGGCTCAGGCCCTGGAAGGCCTGTGTCCAGCTTAGTTTAGCAGTTTCTTGTTTAAAGCATGCCCACTAAACCTGGAACTAAAAGGGGAGTTGATTTAGTTGTGTTAGAAAGCCAGGACCAAGTTTGGACACCCCTGCTCTAGTCGATGAAGATCTACTGTAGAAAAGTTTTCTCCTAATGTCATATCACATGTTCCCCTAGAAGTACTTAAACCAAGCCCACCCCCCACAACTCTCTCAATGGCAGCGTTAGCGTGCAGATGCTGATAAAAAAGGAGAGGTTCATTGAACTGCAAACCTGCTAATGGGATCCTTGACAAAATAATTCCTTTGCAAGGTTGACGAGGGAATGACAGATCTCCCTCTTTCTTGCTCACGCTCCTTCCCTCCATCTCTCTCTCTCTTTTCTTCCATCGCTTTCTTTCTCTTACTCCTTCTCTGTCTTCTCCTCACATTCTCTCTCTCTCTCTCTCTCTCTCTCTCTCTCTCTATGACCCCTGACCTCTGACCTTCCGCAGCCATTCCCTCCCATCTCTCCGTCTGTTTATGGCCATTATCCCTCCACATCTCCGATACATCCATTTTCCTGACCTCTTCTCCCTTCCTTCACCGTCCGAGCACCTCCATAGCCATTGTTTGCTCTTTTCCTTTAGGTCCTTGTATTAGTGTAGGGGCTGATTTTGGAGAGGGACGGGTGCTGATCTGTGCATAATGTCCCTCTCCCCGCCCCCGTGGCCCACTCTATGGATCAAGGTTCCACATGGCTAATGACTGACCTTTTCCTCACGGTCCAGGGCCTTTCCCTTTATCGGCTCCTACAATACCTGACATTCATCTGCCACTCTTCTTTCATCCCATCATTATTCGCCTCAGATCAGCATTGTCCTCTCCTCTATTCTCCCGAGCAGCTTCAGCTACCTATTAAATCACTTTAGAAGAGCTGGGGGGAAGGGGAACACTCAGCACGGGTAATTTCCCAAACGTGGGCTGAATTCTGACTCTTTAATGCATTAGTGCTATCGATTGACTGGTACAGTATGTTTGTCTTTCTCAGGATTTTAGATTTTATGAAGTGACACATGTATTAGATGATGCACAATTTAGGTAAAGCTATGCTATACATCCAGGCCATTGTCCCTCTTAAATAAATGAGGATTACTGGATAAAGTGTTGCCAATTCATTGTTAATTACGCTGTGATTATTATCATTTTACACCTGTATTTTATTGAAAGAAGCAGAATTCCTGCTGAAAATGCAAATTCTAAACTTTCAGTCAGGACCACATTCATCTTAATCTGTAGAAGATGATTTATTATAATTCGTATGCCATTAAAACTGTCATTTTTGACAGTGGTGTTGTTTGGTGGAAAGTCTAAAAACATTTTCTCAGTGTTTCTGTAAACCCTGCAAGTGTGAAATTACATTTAAATAACAGCAAAAAATCTGAATAACTGAAGAGAATTTAGTAATCACTATTAGATCAGGTTTGACCTGCGGTTTACCCTGAGTCACTAAGTTTTGGTGTCTTGGTGCTGTGTGTTTTCAGAGTGAGCACATTGTCGATGGGATTTGTGCCGCTGCTGTTTCCCCGCTTGCTCGGCGCATAGTGTTGGGATTGCTGATCTCTTTTTCCTGGTCTTAGTTTCCTGTGGGCTTATGGCCTCCACACAGTCGCCTTCCTCTCTCCCGGTCCCTCCTGCCATCCAGCCACTGGCGAAACAAAGGATGGGAGATCCATGGCTTTTCCGTCACTCAGCTCCAGCTTTCCCACCCAGACAAGCATCATCACGCCTGTGGGAGACTGAGTGGGTGACACATCAGCGTCCTCTTGCAGTAAGAATACCAGATATTGGGCTTAATATATTTTAGAACCTAACTATCCCCAACTATTCACACCAGATTCGGTGAGGTTTCTTAAAAATGTGCAATATCACTAACAGTTTTTTTAACAGCTTATCTCCCTTATCGCATTTTAGCTGCATGCCTTTAATGCCTTTAATCTGTAATTTGGCACGCTGGAGTCATGCGGGGGTGTTGACAGCAAGAGTGAACAAGGCCATTACAGAAACGCATTAGTCTATGTCTATTTTTTCAGGCTAAAAACCTCTGGAATGTCAACAAACGTAATATGTCACTAAGGTAACCCCACCACCGCTATCTCCAGAGAGTTGGAGCGTGGAGTCTCTGGTTGGCAGTGGTCAAGTTCAAGATGGGTTTGGCATGAAATCTGATGGGCTCGGGTCACCTTTACATTCTTAACTTGGTGGGTCAGGTTGAACTCCAAAGAACCCCTATTGAGCATGTTTATGTTTTAAGAGGGTAGGCTCATTTGTTTTAGGTCGGGGACCTTTCATTCGGAATGCGCACCCTTGTCTTTTTAATCAGATATTTATTTAGTGCCAGTAGCACTGTGTAGTATATTAGAGAGCATATACAGAGAACAGAAAATTGGTTGTTTGATAAAACAGCCAATGACAAAGACAGTACGCTGTCAAGAGTTTCTAATAGTTCTCAGAACCCAAGCAGTCCTAATTATTCACCTCAAGTTGGGAAAGAGTGCTGTCAGACTCAGGTCAGATCAGGTTCCTATGGTAAACTTGTTGAATCAGGTCAGGGTGGACTATCTTCGGGCTGAGACCAAGGTTGTCCCTTTACTGTGAGGAACACGACAGTCATTAGCCCTGTGATACCTTGATCAGTAGAGTGGGATGCATCAGCAAGGAGGGGAACCACCCAAAAGTAAACAATTGCTGTGTATGTGCTCGTACAATAGTCAAGCTACAGTTCCTATTGCTGAAACAAACTATCTAACACAGTGAAACTCAATTGATTTTCAACAGCTAGATTTAGGCCCAGGGTTAGGGCTAGTGTAAATTAGTCAGTATCCACAAAGCTTCACATCCTCATCATGTCATATCAACCACCAGCTCAGATGGACAGATGGTGTGTTACACATTTTCGCAGTCACTGATGTTCGAGTGACATGACGTCTGTTGTGGAGCCTATTATGACCTTGAGCCATGCTTCTCCTCTAATAAGTGCTGACTGGCCACAGCCGTGCACTAAGAGAGTGAGTAAGAGAGGCTAATGTCAGTTTAAGGTCTGCATCGGGTGGCGAGACCCACAGTGATGGCCTCTCCTGCTTAACAGGAGCCTCTGCTGAAGTGTGACATAGCAGGCAGCCTGGCAGAACCTCTGACCTTTCGTCTCTGATGGAGTCATGCCCTTGTCACAGACGATGCAACACTGTTCGACCTTTTCGGCGCAAAAGGACTGTGGCCATCAATCAAGAAAAAGGGAGTTTGAAGAGGAACGAGGCAGAAAAACTCTTCTAACTTCTTCCGTAGCTGGGGTTACGTGTAAGCTCTATAATATACAGTACCTGTGTTTTCCTTCACAGTGCTAATGGCAATAAATACCTGTCACAGAGCAATGGTATATACAATATATTCAAAGAGCTAAATCCCCCAACTCACAATAGGTGAGCACCATCTCAAAAGAAAGTTTTTTAAGTGATAGCATAGAACAACCACCTTTCTATCCTCAATGAACATCAGGATGATGGGCAAAGGATCATTTCTTAAGAATCAAAATAAGAACATTTTGTGAAGTTAAAAAGAATGCAAAGATTACATACCACAACCGGTTTTCCTAGAATCATATTTTCAAACCAAGAACATCATATCATAGAGCTGGAGAATATGCCACAGGGGTATGAGCCCAGCCAAAGATGACCAGATATGTCAACAGAGTTGAAACTAGCCATGGACATCCTTCAGTGAAACATGGTTGGCAGCTGAAACAGCAAAGAAGAAATGAAGATCCTCACATCATGTCTGGGATGTCTGGAATGTTGGAGTTATGGGGTTATGCTTAACCCTCTTATCCTATTTAAACCCTTAAAAAAGCCTATGGACAGCCGCTGGGCCAAAAGTGTTGTTACAAACTTCTATTAGCAGAGAAAAGCCCCACCAGTTTGTACAGAAGTTACTGTGTAATACACCTGGAATAAACCTTGAAAGTTGGACTATGTTTGCTTTTCAACTGAAACATCACTGTGTCTTTTGTGTCTGTATATTGATTATGTATGACCAATATATTGAATAGCCTGTCTGATAGACAGTATGACCAAAAAAATATGCCCTTTCTAATGTGTTCCATAACACTTTAGAACCAAGATGGATCACCACTGTCAAACACCGCCTGAAATTGAAACCTAGCTAAATCAATATTTCCCTGCTGTGGGGAGTGATCAATAGTCTGATATGAGATCAGTATAGGGATCAGGGACCTTTTCAAAAAAAGGTCAATAGATAAATTGTAATCTCCCAGGCATGTTTGGGAGTAATGTAGGATTTTAAATTTTGGTGGCAAAATACCATGACGTACATGTTCAATCTCCAACCATTTTACCACGATTTGTGAGCTGTTTAGATGATGTCTTTGGGTGGGCTACAAGCTGCTTAGTTTGAGGTAAAACTAACAAGTTTTTATGTGAAGGGTTGAGTAAAGAGAGAAGACAGATGCAGCACAGCATCACACAGTCAGAAATCTGATCTCATTGTCTCTGGTGCGGCCTGTGCCAAGGTCAAAGGTTGCTTTCACAGTTGTCCTGCCCTTTAGGCTTCCCTTGGCTCATTGCAGGACTGGTTTCCTGAAAGGCTAATGTTAGCTTTGGTAGCGTGGCTAAGGTCAGCTTAGCCACACCACTTAACCTGTGTCACCTATTAGAGTTTAACTGGCTATTAAAGCACTCCTGGAGAGTCTTTAATGGTGACCCTAATTTTACCATGTTTTAGGATCAAGAGACACAAAACCTGAAAAGGAGTTCAAAGGATGTATTAACACAATATTGGAGCAATATAGAAATTAGGGACAGCAGATAATGGTTTACGAAATGGCGTTGTGAGACTATTCAACTATTTCAAACTGATGTTTGATGCTATATGTATTGTACTGCAGAACAGCAGAATGTTTATGCGACTCCAGCCAGCTACACTTCTATTTGACCTCTAACAGTGCTACTGCCTAATCTTTCAACCCTAAATAGATGGGCCCACACTCTTGAAAAAGAATAGGTTACAGTCAAAAGTAAAAGGGGGTTCCTGGAACAATGCCCCCTTTTTTGTCAACTCCAGCTATTGAAATGGCACAGTTCCTTTATTTTATTCATATTTACACTCCTGAGCCTGGGTGGTGGTGGTAGTGGATGGAGGGAGGTTAACATCTGGAGGTGATGGATGATTCTGTCTACACCGACCTGCCAGCGCTGTGTCTTGATGAAATTAGAAGTGTGAAATACTGGGCCTCCACCAGACGCTAAACTGATTTCACCTGACATCTACTGACCTGATCTGCACTGGTCATTTATCAAATTATCAGAAAATCATAGAAGGGGAATATTGCACTTCTGCTGTCAATATCTCATTTTACAAGATTAGAGCTGTTGTGATGTTTGGAGGAGCGTGCCTTTGATTTGATAATGCTAAGGCACAGTGCTTATTGCACCTCTCTATTGCTTTAGCAATTCTTCAACATTCAAGATGACTCTGGAATACCACAGAAAAGCTCTTGTGTTTGCAGAAGACAACAGAGATATATTTTGAATTTGCTTGCAGCCCACCCTCTGCCCACACACACTTGCTTTATCTAACAGTAACATTTGACACATTTTTTTGCCGTCTTTCTGCTGAGTTGGTCAAGGGAGTTTCTGCTCTTTTGTTTTTTAAAGAAATGTAGTGGTTATTCCTGAACCTGGGTAGTGGTGGTAATATTGATGCAGTTGTTATATTGAAGTAGGTAACAACACCACATTCCCCCGTGATAGACTAGGGCTTGATTTCCCAGACAGGGCAAGCACACCATGCTACATCAGTAATAGTCCTTGGTCAAGACGCCTAACTCTACATTCTCCTACCTGTGTAACAATGTAATGATTCAAATGTAAGCTGCTCTGGATAAGAGCGACAGGCAAATGCTGTAAATGTAAATGACAGGAGTCTGTTGAAAAATAGATGGCTCTGAAGCTACATTTTGAAAAGAGATAACCATGATGCCTGAGATGTTGTTTTATGATAGTATTAAGATAATGTTGTGGCCTAAAGAGTAGAAAAGTATAATCATGGAGTGGTACATGCAGGGGATTGTATTTTTTTTTCACTGTTATCAACATACACATAAAAACTCAAACAATATGTGTAGGTTCGCTAGTCATTTTCAATAGTTAGTTAAATAAATGGTGGACATAAAATGGCTGTAGACATTGTGAACCCAGTGCCCTACTGTACCCCTACTGTACTGAACCCCTGCTGTAAAGAAATCTGAGTTGTAACTTTGTCCATAGTGCACCATTAGACACCTCACCACTCTGAATCACTTTGTTAACATCTCAGTGTCTGAATTATGTTAAATGTGTCAGAAGCTGTGGAATTTGCCTTTGACAAAATAAGGTTTTATAGTGTAAATAACATTAATGTTAAGTTTTATTTATGAACTGAACTGAAGCCATGTAACTTTATCAATATGTGATCTCAACCCAGAAACAGGTGGGAGTTTGGTGATAAGCTTAGACTAAATGCTTGTCACCAGCAAAATCAGCGTATGCTGTGCTTTGGAGGATGGTATGCTGGTCAGTGACCATCTGAACCAGCACCAGATAAGCATAGAGCAGCACCAGATAGTAGATGGTTGAGATTTCACTGGAACCTTTCTGTTCATCGGTTTTTCTTTTCTCGTTCCTCTAACTGGTTTGGAGGCCAGCCTTATAGGCTAGCATTACTCATTATCTCCTCTGAATCCAACCATTCTTTTAATGTTTCCCACCGTATTGAGAAGGAATCAGACATTGTGCAGTATTACTGTCCATGTCTGTGTGACTTACCACATCTTGGTGCCACTGTGACATGTGAAATCATTCTCACACTATGATGTGGGAACTGGCGGGTGATGTCATGGGGTTTTACAATATCTTACACATGTATGTTGGAGGAGCATAAAGCCCAGGCTTGCAAAACAGCGACAGAGGCTGTTAGGGACTTAGAGGGAGGGATGGTGGAGAGGGTGTGGGACATGTGAACGCCCTTGTACTTTTTTATCCGCCCTCTGATAGAGGGATTTAGTGTTTTAACAGCCTCAGTGCAGTAATCTAACACGAGTGGCTTTCATTAAACGGATCTGCATGTCTGTTTTACAGTAATAAAGACATTTCACTGCTTTTAAGGCAGCAGGAGCACCGAGTGAATCCATGGTTTGTGTGTGTCTTATTGCGACTTCCTTCACAGTCTCAGGAGACACAGGCAACACGAGAAAAGGCAAAAGTAAAAAAATGTGGTGTCACTCTGAGATAAAGAGAAACATACCTGCTGCCTTAATGGTTAACTGCATTTTGATAATAAAAAGGAGGAAAATGTGTTTACCAGGCAGAATTTCTCAGCGTCAGTGTCGGTCAGCACCTGGGGAAGAGAAAATCATCGGCTTGCTTCGGGGAAAGTCATCGAGTAATATGACCAACTGTAAGGCAAACACATGGCACAATATTTTGGAAATTTCTATGACAACCTCCTTGAAAGACAAGTCAAAAGAAGTCAACTGGAAGTCAGACATAGTTCCCAGTGGGTTGAAGACCATTTTTCCAATTAGAATAATTTGGGGTTCAATTTGTTCTTTTATTTGAATTGGATCATAAACACTTGAGTTAAAACTTCCCGACTGTTGTTATGTCTCAGCTTTTCAGTCACACTCTAGTTGGTTTTATGATTGCGAGCAGTTAAACAGAATATCTTTAAATCTGACATGGAGATCCAACAAGTCTGGTTTTGCTGAAGAACAGTTGTTTTTGTAAAATGAGAGTAACATTGAAGAAAAACAATAGAATTCCATCCTTCATTCATAGCACTTTACAAGATGAAGTAAATGTGCTGGAGGTGTTGCATTTGCCAGCTTAGAACTTGGCATTGATAAGTCCAGTGGAGACAGGAACCGAGGCACCTCATCCATGAGGCGTGCAGGCCTGCATTTGAAGCCTCGGTCATGACTCATTACACTAGGACTACTGCTGATCTTGCCAGGCGTACCCAAATCTTTGCCAGACCAAATGTCAGACGCTGTAGACGAATAAGGAGGGTGTGGATCCGTTGTTCTCTAGCGTGCAGCTAGAAAAAATGAGAAATTACACAGAGAGCCCCAGGAAGAAAATCTATTTTACTCTGCGGCCCACCCGTATCAATCGGACCACCAAACAGAACCACCGGGTATTCCACATATTTCATTTGTGATGTGCTTCTCCATATTTACTGAGGTTAATATCGACTCAATATTTTATTCATCAAAGTGCATACTGCCACTCTTCCCACGGCTTTCTTTTCCTCACTCCTCCTCAGTTTTAACACCTATGACTAGAGCAGCAAAAAGCAAATAGTACACAGTAAAGTGCTTAAACGACTTCTTATTACACAGGAACTGCACAATAACCCACCCTGAGGTCCTCTTAGCTCCACAGTTATGGGCTAATGTGGGCAATGTTTGCTTCTTTAGTTTTGATCTGCAGCTACAATGCAAATATCATTAAAAAGTAATGGAAGCTTACACTCCACCAATTAACACTGTGCATCATCACACATTACTCACAATTTATCACAAACCATATTAATTTGTTTAGCAATATAGTAATACATAATAGACTAGAGATTGAGATTGTGTAAGATAGTAATCTATGAACATGTTCAAAGTACAATGCATGACAAAAAACTGAAGTAGTAGAATTTCATCTGTACCTTTTTCCTATATATATATATATATATATATATATATATATATATATATATATATACAGTGAGTCCAAGAAGTATTTGATCCCTTGCTGATTTTCTTCGTTGGCCCACTAATAAAGACATGATCATTCTATACTTTTAATGGTAGATGTATTCTTACATGGAGAGACAGAATATTAAAAAGAAAATCCAGAAAATAAATCTAAGGAATATATATTAATTGATTTGTATTTCATGGAGTGAAATAAGTATTTGATCCCTTAGTATTCATTAGCAGTTCTGGCTTTTACAGACCAGTTAGACACTCCCAATCAACTTGTTACCTGACCTGAAGCCACCTGTTCTCACTAATCACTTGTGTGAAAAACACCTGTCCACAGAATCAGACAGATCACACAGATTTCAAGTCTCCAACATGGGTAAAACCAAAGAGCTGTCACAGGACCTCAGAGTCAGAATTGTTGACCTTCACAAAGCTGGAATGGGCTACAAAAAGATTAGTAAGGTGTTGGATGTGAAAGTAACAACTATTGGTGCAATTATCAGAAAGTTTAAAGAGTATAACATGACAATCAACAGACCTCGGCCCGGTGCTCCAAAGAAGATTTCGCCTCGTGGGGTGGCAATGATGCTGAGAACAGTCAGAAATCGTCCTGCAACCACTCGGCAGGAGTTAGCAAATGACCTGAAGGCAGCTGGGACCACAGTTTGCAAGGAAACAATTGGCAACACTTTGCGCAACAATGGATTCACATCCTGCAGTGCCCGAAAGGTACCCCTGCTGAAGAGAGCACATGTGGAGGCGCGCCTCAAGTATGCCAATGATCATTTGAAAGATGAACCAAGTTATTGGGAGAAGGTTTTGTGGTCAGACGAGACCAAAATTGAACTTTTTGGCCTCAACTCCACCCGCCATGTGTGGAGGAAGAAAAATGCTGCCTATGACCCCAAGAACACTGTGCCCACCGTCAAGCATGGAGGTGGAAGCATAATGTTTTGGGGGTGTTCCTCTGCCAAGGGTACAGGGCTACTTCACCGCATCACTGGGAAGATGGATGGAGCCATGTACCGCACAATCCTGAGGGACAACCTCCTCCCCTCTGCCAGGGATCTGAAAATGGGCCGTGGTTGGGTCTTCCAACATGATAACGACCCTAAACATACAGCAAAGGCAACAAAGGATTGGCTCAAGAAAAATCA
Organism: Salminus brasiliensis; assembly: GCF_030463535.1. Classification (NCBI taxonomy): domain Eukaryota; kingdom Metazoa; phylum Chordata; class Actinopteri; order Characiformes; family Bryconidae; genus Salminus; species Salminus brasiliensis. The sequence continues at coordinate 57,115,150 of NC_132878.1, read as the reverse complement.
CATTAAGGTCATGGAGTGGCCCAGCCAGTCGCCAGACCTCAATCCGATCGAAAATCTATGGAGGGAGCTGAAGGTCAGAGTTGCCAAGCGACAGCCCACCAACCTTCATGATTTAGAGAGGATCTGCAAAGAAGAGTGGGCCAAAATTCCCCCTGGTGTGTGTGCTAAACTTGTGGTTAACTACAACAAACGTCTCACCGCTGTGCTTGCAAACAAAGGCTTTGCCACTAAGTATTGAGTGTGTTTGGCAAGAGGGATCAAATACTTATTTTCCTCATTGAAATACAAATTAATTAAAATATATTCTTTAAAATTATATTCTGGATTTTTGTCTTGATATTCTGTCTCTCCATGTTAGAATATATCTACCATTAAAAGTGCAGAAGGATAGTGTCTTTATTAGTGGGCAAACAAAGAAAATCAGCAAGGGATCAAATACTTCTTGGACTCACTGTATATATATACAGAGAAATATAGAAATGCTTTAAATATCTCAGAATAAACTCTTACCTCACCTTCCATTTAAAAATTAAGGACATTTTTTCACTATTTTGGAGAAACATGCTTGTCATGGGACAGTGACAATATATTGTCGTTGTTACACAAAGATCTTGGCCAGAGATCTTTGTGTAATGGCACCTCTGCACTTCTTCAGCACAACAAAAGCAGATAAATTAAGTAAAATCTTATTCCACTCAAAACTCAGTGGAAAAGAAATGTACTGGGCAAAATTATCGGTACCTTTTCAAAACTGTAAAAAATGTGTATTTTTAAAGATATTTCAACATCTGGGCATTTGATCTTCATTTACACAGTATTGAGAGATAGAGGTAATATAACTAAACCAATAAAACGGTCTTAATGCAATTTTGTTATGAGGTGAAGGTTAGGACACCCTAGTGCTGGGAGATATGACCACAAATCAATATCACAATTAATTGAAGAATTTTCTCCTCCATGTTGCTTCCATGTCACAGACTGGATGAGTGGAGGCATGTGACTACACACAAGATGACTACATACAACAAGTATGTTTTAAAGGGACAGTGCAAACCCAACAGTAGAGAGTATAAACAGATTCCTCCAAATTTATTACTACTAAAAATGCTAAAAATTAGAATTGGATGCAGCACATGTCTTATTTAAACCTCAGACATTTAGTTTGATTTGCTTTGGATTGTTGAAGTAAGTGGGATCACCATGGTGAGAAAGAAGGTTGTAGATGCAGATGAGTCTGGGAAATGGTTTTAAATAATGTCAGAACACCTAGAAATCGATATGTCACAGTCTGGAAGATAGCCAGGTCAAGCTGCCCTAGCAAGTTCAGTCCAAGAGCAGACTGAAAGATGTGTGAAGAAATCTCCAGCAATCCTAAAACTATAACTCCTGCCACAGTTGATGTCAAATTACTGAATCTACCATCAGTCAGGTTAGGTTTGATTTTCATGATACGAAGGAGGAACTTATTGTTTTAAAAAAGAAATATCGGGGCCAGCCTAGGGCTTTGACAAGTTTGCCAGAGAGCACCTAAACAACGCCTGGAACAGTGTGCTTTGGACAGATTTTAATGATTTAGAATAGAAGGCATGTTTGGTGTAATCCAAACCTTGCATTTGAGCACAAGAACCTCATGCCAACTGTGAAGCATTCAGGTCGAAATGTCATGGTTTGGGTCTGCTTTTCTGCAGCAGGGCCTGACAATCTCTCCATCATGAATTCACTATCATTTCTTTATTGTTTTAGAGGGTGCTTGAAGGAAATGTGGGTTTGAATTAGCAAAATTACCATTATACACTTCATGCTAGCTTTGTGCAGTATGTGGGGGGACATGTGAATCTGTGTCAATGCATTTCCTCACATTAGACAGTTAAAGGGCTTTCACAAGGAATTGCATTGTTAACAGATTAAAAGACCAATGCTCAGCAATGTTTGTCTTTCTTATAAATCACAGGTTTAACAGGATTCTGATTTGCTAACATTTTCTTGATTGGAAGAAAAACTTGGATCAAAAAACAGTCACAGCATGTTATGAAAGAAATTCTGTTGAAATGAGGTGGGTAGAAGTTAAAAGAACTAATTGACAGATGTTGTCAAGTAATGTACAGAAACTGATTTGTCTCTTATTGAACCCTATCTAATCTGATACCCCATTATTGACTTCCAGTTCTGTCACCCATCTGACATCCACGCAGAACAAAAGGCATCTGGCTGGGAAAAAGACTAGCTGATGGATTTCATTTGCTGTAAGGATAAGATTGTGTAAATTCAAATGGTCTATTTTTTTATTTCCTAGTAACTGAATTGCCAGGCCACCAGGGCCCATCAAGAAAGACCCCATGCAAACTCTGTATGGTGTAATTGATGCTGTTAAAAACTGTATTAACTTATCTATTGCCTGGGGGAAATACTAAGCTATGCTGTTTGTCCTGTTTGGCTTCTGCTGATTGATTCCGCCCTTAGCCAGCCCAGTTGGGGTGGTTTCTGTCCTTACAGTCCCTGTAGGTGATTGCCTGTACACTAACACAGTCAAGGAGATACTACCCCCATTCACTATATTTTGGCAAGCTGTCTGCAGGCAGCTGGGGAAAAGCATCACCCTTATGCAACAAGCAGAAGCATTCGAGTTCATTGTTATGCCTCAGAGGAACGTTTCTACAGTGCAGTATGTTGTAAAAGCACTCATGGTGAAACCGTGCAATGGCATGCCTGACCTGTGTCTGTGTTGGTACTGCTGCCAAAAACGCCTCCCTCTGAGCACTAATGAAGTGCCTTTAAGGACGAGAATTGCTCATTGCTTGCTCAGGCCTATGGTTCCTCATCTCATCATGACTGTCCCTAAAACAAGCCTTGTGGCTATGACTTATGTGTCAATGCATTGCTAAAGAATGTTCAGTTATATTGACCTAATGTCTGTTGGCCATGTTCCTCCTTGATATACCCCTGTGGTATAAAGCACAATGCCATACATCTCCTGTCTTATATTACTTATATTCAGTTGTGTGTGTTTTTCAAACCAAAACCGTTTTATGCATGAATTAGTCTTAGGACATATTCACTATCTACTACTTATTATTCAGTAACACCTTAGTTTTATTGTATAGTTGTAAGAGTGAGGAATTGAAGTGTGGGCTCCTAGGAAAATCAAATAAACTTGATTCTGATTCTAAGTGAAACCCTTTATTATTAAAGGACATGGTTCACAGGGCTCCTCCAAGTTGTGTATCAGAAAGTCTTGCCATACGCTGAGTTGCACGTTTACAGTGCTAATGGAGCCGGGCTGTGGTGCCAGACAGCGGCTTTTGTGGCCCAGCGGCACCAGCCCCCTGTAAAATCTGCCCAGTGTCCTAATGCACTACACCATGCTAGGCAGCATGAGGTTTATGGTGCACTGCCAGGTCCACCATGGTGGGCAGCCAGCTGCTTTCCATTAGGCCCCAGAAAGCTTTGTTGAGTACCGAGACATCGTGGCACGAGCCCCCAGGAGTGAACCCCCATTTTTCCATTTCAACTTGCAGCTCATCACCCAACCCACCCTCCCTCCTGCTTTAATAATGCCGGGAAACCATGCTCACACCACTAGTAAGAAGAGTGTCATCCAGACCACCACCCCTCTACTTATTAGCCACCCATCTGACATCATCAGACTGAACTTTTATGCCCTGCGTCACTCAAAAGGATATTAAGGCAATCTTTTAGAAAACTCCAACTCATGCAGAGACGCCATCAATCAGCACATGTTTCTTGCTATTCTGCATGGAATAGTGGTTCCTAACCCTGGCACTGGAGTAGCTGCCCCTGTCCTGCACATTTTAGAGTATTGCTGCTCTAACACACCCACTGCAGTTCAGGGGGACATCAGGACAAGGACTGAAAACCACCGGCTGTAGCAACCACTTTGACATCAACCATTGGCTGTCAAGAAGCTGTAGCAAATGCTTTAAAGAGATTTTTAGAGCTTTGTTTATTTTCAATGAGAACTCAATTACTGTAGGGTCCACAAGTCTGTGAATACATTTAAATTCTGATATGTTTGTCTTGTATGTCTGGAAATTCAGAAAGATTTTAAAGAAAAGTTTTTAAATATGCTCTATTTCAACATATATGTATGACACTGAGCTGAGAGATAAAAAGGTCAGATTTTTTAATCTCTTTGACTGAAGAGGTCAGACAACTCTCAAAAGCCTGTACATTATTAAACATCAGAGTGTAATTCAGTGCCATTTGAGAACCAGCTCTGATTCCTTAAAGAATATTTTCATTTTTAGAGTATGAGAGGTGGAGGTGTAAGGAATCTTTTTATAAGGTTAAAGAAACCCCACTTCATGTAACGGTTCAACCTTCATTGTTCAGGAACATCTATTATTGACGAATGGTATCAAACAGAATAATAGCAGAAAGTGTCAAGGGGTTCAGTCCGCTTCTGTGGTTCCACCACTCCCACTCCTGAGTGGGTGCAGTGACTGTGGTTAGACTGACGCGTGCCGTGGCTTGGGCGTGGAGACACCCCATTGGCACACCCTGTGCTTCACGTCAGCCCGGCCTGTCTCTACAGGAAGGAAAAACTCCCTGCAGCTCTGTTTAATAGGGACGATTTCTCTTTCCTGAACAGATCATTAGCTGTCATGCTGTATGTAGCCATTCTCACTGGCTGAGAGCCGCCATGAGCCAGCCGCAGGGTTTAAGACCCACACTGACACCCCGAAGCAGCCCGCATATCAGTCAGTATGAAGGCAGCATGACGACATCAGTGTGTGTGTGTGTGTGTGTGTGTGTGTGTGTGTGTGTGTGTGTGTGTAAAAAAGAGAATAAGAGTGAGTAACTAAAATGTGTGTGACAGTTTCGAGATATCTACATCGTTACTCCAGATTGTTGGGTTTGATTGACGGTATCCGAGTAGCAACATATTTCCACATTTTTCCTATATAAGAATCAATATAATGCATATGGTGGTGCACCTATCTTATGAAACTAGTAGCATCACTTTGCAACACCCTACAAACCAACGGACACTCCATAGCAATCCCTTGAAATACCATAGCAACCACTGTAGCACTGAGCTGAAACAACTTGGCAACCACTTTAAGTGCCATAGAACCTACATAACAACACCTTAGCAATCACCTTTAACACTTCAGCAACCACCCAAGCAACCACATAGTATACCATAGCAACCACCTGAGAACGCTTTAGCAACACCATAGTACCCACTAGCAACAACATTTTGGCCAATTAGAAACACCTTAGCAACCCCCTAGCCACTACCTTGGGTACCATAGCAATCCTATATCACCTTAGTGACCATGTAGCAACAGCCTAGCAACTGTGTGAAAGTGACGGCCTCTGCGCAACTATTCTGCGTTTCCTTCAGGAAATGCAACATTGCTGCATTGCTGCCATTCAGCCTGCCTTGAGCCCAGGCTTAAAAAAATCCTATTTTAAAACAGTTAAATAGTTTAACCATTACATTGAATTTTATTATTATCCACAATTAAGTATCATATTTTACTTTTGAGAGTACATTTATATCATTTATATTTACATCATATATCATCATTTAGTGAGGTTAGGATGTTGGATGATCACCACCCTGCCTCATCCTCAACTCACCAACTCACCCAAGAAGTATTGAATGGAGCACCACTATTTAACCTGGGATAAAAGCAGGGTGCCAATAGGTTCATGCTAATCTGCTCCAGAGAGTCCTATTCTATTGTCAGTACTTCACTACAGGTACTAGACATGCTGTGTGTGTGCGTGTGCATTTGCACATCTGTGTCAGCAAGGGGTGCAACTTCCTGTAACGAGGTGTCCACACACATTTGGTCATGTTGTGTAGAGATCTAACATTTGAGTTTTCTCTGAAGAAAAACTAGAAGCTCTCTTATTACATGTAAATGTAAGAGCAGTAAAGGGCACCCACCAGCTTATGAACAAGGTTATTATTTAGGAGATGGTGCCCCCTTCTGTTCAGCCTGAGAGATGTAAAGTGAAGCAGGACATACAGAGAAGTCTATAAAACATTACAACATATTGTGAAATTGTGTGTGAGTGTGTCGTCTGAAGTGACAAACCAAATCTGTGTTCCTCTTACTGTGTTCTTCTAATCAAGATCAGAAACTTTATTGATACACAACATCCTTTCACTACTATTTACTGTATTTATCATTATTGTTAAGCCATGTCATGTCAAAATACCTTTGTCTTAATGTTAGAATAATTGTATCCCACACATATTGTATTGTAGCACAAGTTATCTTTGCATACTATTTTAGGGGCATGCGATGAAAAACATGAAACGTGTTAAACTGTTGGACCATTGTGGAATAAAATATTACATTACATATATTAACAAAAAATAAGTCGCTCTGGATAAGAGCGTCTGCTAAATGCCTTAAATGAAATGAAATGAAATGAAATAAAATGATCACATGTATAGTGTATAGGATGTGATTCTTTCACTAGAGGGTGAATTTACATGCACTTAATATTTGAGTTAATAGGTTGATAGGTCCTTATCATTTATTTGTATATATTAACATTGACAAGAAGTAAAAAACCTCAATGATTGTCTGATCCTAAGACACAAGATAGATGACCAATTGATACTTTACAGGTTCAAAAATAGATATAGATATAGATAGATATTAAATATAGACTTACTTAGATTCTTCATTGTCCATATTAACCCTTCTGTTGTGCTAATTTCATGTTAACCCCTTAAACAGTCTATGGCCCGCCAGTGGGCAGAAAGTGTTATTACAAACTTCTAATACAAAAGAATAGCCCTGCAAGTCTCTGTAGTTACTTTGTAAAAAGCCTTAATGTACAATGAGCCTTGTAGTATTAAGGGGTTAACTAGTCTTGTGTTTCCTGTCAAAAATGAATCCCTTCTTGTGAATGCTTGTGAGTTTTGAACTTCTATGTGCTATTGATGGCCTGTAGGCCTCATTTATATGAGCTCATGCAACTCAGTTTTGAGTAGAAATAGCATCTTTTTGGATTGATTGACTCTAACAAATACTCAGATGAAATACATTGTGCTACAGACTACTTCCATTTTTAGTAGTGGGACAAAATAACTTGTCTTGCGTTCCTGTTCAAATGAGTCTTTATTAGTAAATAAAGGAATATGGTCCAAACCATTTTTAGTGTTCATGTTTACACACAGTAAAGGTAACAACTAAAAAAGTCAATTTACGAAGGATAAGCAGAATGATTGTGCAGTCTCAGTGGCTCCCACTTCCAGGCAGTTGTGGTTGCCATGGGATGCTTAGTAGCTGCTAGGCAGCTGGTATGGTGGCCCCTGTGGTTGCTATGGTGTCTCAGGTGGGTGCTCAGGTGAAGCTAAGTAGTTGCTGATGTACCCCTTATGTGGTTGGTTAAGTGCTACTTGTGTTTTATATTATCTGCACGCAAGAAGGGTGCACAAACATTGCTCCCCATTCATTCCAATAGGGAATAAAATCCAAAAGTATACAATCAGACTGGATTGAGAGTTGGAACCGTTGTACAATGTTAAAAACTGCTGTTTCCAGCCTGGATTAACTTTACATTTACACCACAATGGAAAAACACTTTTACACTAATGGTGTACAAGCGTTACATACAAATAAAATCTGATCTGATCTGTTCAGATGTAGACAAAGCATTTTTCAGAGAGAAAGCTTGTAAATCAGTCAAATTTTAAACACATGAGATAGAATGGAAGTGGTCCCGTCCTGCGTGTTACGGTCAGAGCTTTGTCTCAAACTCTTATCAGTGGTATCACTTCTAGTTTAAAGATGTAAAGTGATGACTGTGAAATAAGGGGGTTTTACCCGTGAACCACGCTTTACCACTGGGAGCAGGAGAGGGAGCTGTTGCACTGGATACAGTCTTTACTGAACTCACCTCAAACTACTGTGGTTCCTGAAGGGTTATCAACTTGTTATGACAGCATTGTCGTTGACTTTGCTGTTGTAGCTAGGAACTGGGCAGGTTGAAAAAAGACTAGCGTTAGCTTGATTACAAACTAAAAAAAAAGCCTGAACAGTGTGCCATGTCACATGATTATTAAATAAATATCATTTAAGGGCACTCACACACCCTACAGTTTCCTATTCTTGCATTTTTGCAAGTAGCTTGTTCAACCTAGCAACTGTTGCTATGAAAGAAAACATCTGTGGGTGGCATCTGTGGGCAGAGTATGGACAGAAGACTGTCAAAGTCCAGACTCCTGGCCTGGTCAGTTGAAACATCTCTGTGCTGTAGGTAAAGTTGTGAAGAGGCTTATGCTGGCAGGACTGTGGCTCCCAAGGACCCTTACTGAGATGAATACCGCCTGACAGATCACTTCAAAGGTCTCAGCCATATTCAGGCCATCAGTGGGCCTTTTTTTTTTACCAAGCACTTAATCTGTCAAGCTGAAGTGTACAAAAAACATGGCAATACGGTGTGCTTCCACAATTTACTGCCGTTTCTTTTCATTGGATTTCCCTTCTAGCATACACACACACTCCATCGTCAGGCTAGATTAAATGTTCTTGATGGACACTAAAAGTAGTACCGTATGTTTTTTACTGGTTCATCCATTATAATGTTCTTTGGCATTAAGTGTGTTCTCCACTCATGGCTTGTTTTGGCTTTTTTATTAACATCATCTGGCCTACTGCTGAGCTATTGCTGCCTTCATTTCTCATAGGTTTTTTTAAGGGAGATACTGAGCATTTAAATCTGATTCATATACCACTTATGCACCATAATGATACTCACATATTCACCAGTGAAAATCAGACAGTTCTTCTGGTTGTTTGGTGCCTTTCTTTTACATCCAGAAAACATATTTCAGTGAAAGTATGAACACAGGTGAAGATGTGGGTACAGAATAGCTACAGATGGAAGAAGGGAGTAGCATACAAGCTGAGAGAACAGAATCTGTATTCAGAGATTGAGGCAAGGTCTGCCTACTGCACCAGCCTTGACAATGACCTGAGCTCACAACCTAAGATTGTGGAGGATGTTTGCTGCATTTCTGTCATATCTAAACTAAATGGTGGATGTTAAGAGAGAAGACAGGAAAGATGACTCTGAGAAACGTTGACATGTCTTGTCTTGTATTTTGTTGTATTGCATTGTGTTTTTTTTTTTTTTTTAGAAGGAGGGTGGTTTTAATTGCTTTTGCAAAGAGTACTACACTCCCACATCACAGAGTGTACCGGCAGAGAATGCAAAGCACGGCACAACAATAAATCCTACTGCTGTCTTACGGGAAGCTGGCCATCCCCAGAGGGGCCTGGGCCTGCTCCCCCAGGCTCTATTTATCTCTCTCATTTATTTTTCCCTTTATATATTTTTTATTGCTGCCTTCTCTTTCTGTCTGAAGCTATAACTTCCCATTTTCACCTCTAGAACTGAAAAAGGAATTCCTTTGATTTTTCTAAGTTTCTGCAGAATTGAGATGTACACTAAGTCACTCAGAGTGGTGTAGTGCTACATACAGTGTCATGCAAAAAAATGAGCATCCCTAGCCAAACGTTCTGTTAATGTTTGTAGTCATTTGAGTAGAAAATGAACTGATATCCAAAAGGTACACAGTTAAAGGTGATACATTCATTTCACATATTAAAAGCAGAAGAAGGCTGATGATTGGTTTAGGTCATCAAAAAAGGATGCAGAATTCCATAGAAAGAACACCTCTCCAACTGTTAAGCACAGTGGTCTATATCAATAATGCTTGGGCTTGTGCTGCAGCCAGTGGCACTGGTAGAGGGAAGATTAAAAGATTTACTTTAGTACCAGCATATGATTGAAGCCGATGCATTATTTGTAAAAAATAAATAAATAAATAAATAAAACCAGAAAACAGAAGTTGGCTACAACAGAATAATAATCCTGAACAAAAAAGCTCAAAATCCATGATGGACAACCTCAAGAGGCTTGGTTTTGCCATTGGCTCTCACAGACTCTGCATAACATTGAAAATCTGGGAATCTAGACCCTAAAAGAGCAGTGTATCCAAGACGGTATTAGAATTTCACAGAACTAGAAGCATTTTGCAGGAAGAATGTATGGAAAAATCCCCCAAACAAGAACTGAACGATTCTTGCTGCTACATAAAGCATTTACAAGCTGTATTAGATGCCCAAACTTTTAAATACAATGGTTTGTAACGCAAATGGTGATAAAATCTTTGGAAGCTATCTCTGCACCATGAATATATTTCAGCACAAAATAGGCTGTTAATCTGATCTGTAGATAGGGGGCTGAAGTGTGCTAGTCAAATAAAGTGAGATGAGAGTAGGATATCCAAGCACTTTAGACTTGGATATTTTCATCTCACTTATTCTATTCTATTATTGAACAAACAGTAGATTTGAGTGAAGGAATTAAAACCTCATTAGGACACTGAGATAAGCCACCATAAACAAGCTGCACAATAGGCGTGCTAGAGAGGTGGTATAGGTTTCCTTAAGACTACCTCTTAGACCTGATCCTTCAGCTCCTCTGACCCCACCCATACCCCACTCCCCTCAGGCCACGAGTCCCCCCTGAGCCGGAAACAGCTGTCAGTGAAAAAGAAGAACTAAAGCCTTCCACAGAAGCAGTGTTTTTGTGAGTAGTGTTTTTAAGCAGAACGGGATAAAAACTGCATCATAAACAAAAACAAGAAGGAGCATGGTTAGAAAGTATCCCACGGTGCTGTAGTGCAGACTGTAGAGCAGAACTCCTGGGCCACAATAGGTTCTATGAAACAAAATCACTGAAGAACCAATTTGGGTTCTGTAAAGACTCTTTTATGGGATGGACATTTTAAAAGAATCCCCACATAACATAAAGGCGGTGTATCAACTGTGTGTCAAGCCAAAACAAACGTTAGGGAACTCTTTAGAGCTTAGCACCGGCTGCAAATCATGGCCAGAGGTAAAGACTGAACCCTGGGAGCCCTGCCGGGGCAAGCCAGCAGGCAGCTTTGTAGAAGTGAGAGAGGGAAGTTGTTCTTGTTATGAGGATGATCTGGCACATGCATTGCACTGCTCTGGAGGAAAGAACTTGGTGCCTTTTGGTCATGAGTACTTTCTCACCTATACTCTTACTGTGTCAGCAGTTTAGTGGCATTGCTGTGCAGTTCATGTTATAATAGCAATAACAGGTAGCTAGTCCCATTCAATTCTTCTAAAGGTGTTTAGTAAAGGTAATGAGTAAAACATGATACTTTGTCGGGTTAAGTGGTTCTCCTCTATGATGGAAAACAGTTCCACAATTGTGACAAGTAGGGTTGCAACGGTATGAGAGTTTAACGATATGATAATCATCTCAGAAAATATCCCAGTAATTACAGTAACACATTACATGGTACTTTACTATTCTTCCTTCTCTTCTTCTTCTTCTTCTTAATTATTATTATTATTATTATTATTATTATTATTATTATTATTATTATTATTATCATCATCATCAGATACAATGACCCTTAAAGGCATGACAGCAGAGTTTTTTAAAAACTGCTTTACTATAGATAAAATATTTAATGTACTTTATTATGGAAGTATATGTGAAATCTCCCTTTAATTAATAGCAAATAAAAAAAGCTTTCTATTAGGAGGAGCTTTTTAAACTATTGTTTTGTAGCTAATGATTGTTTTCATTATGGATTAATCTGCTGACTATTTTCTCCATTAGTAGAACTGAATGTTTGGTTGTATTTTCTACAATATTGCACATGTACAATAACCATAATATTTTATGCCATTATATACTTAAATTGGTACACCCCTGCAACCCCACTAACAACTTAAACGAGCCATTTTCAGTACTTTCCACAAGTGAACTTCTTACTGAATTACATTTTACTCATTAACATTTAGTTACTAATTCCATTACTATATTTATAACACTCTGTTACACTTAGTGGCATCATCTGTGATTAGCTTTGTGATTGGTTATACCACTGACCTTTGAGGTTTATTGTTTTATTTTAGACCAGAGGGCTGTTCTGTGTGCTGATAGATGCTAGTTGTAATAAGAAGTTCCAGTGCAGTTTACAATTTACTAAGTACTGAAAAAGTTTAGATTTTGAGTTTTGGGTTTTTTTTGTATTTTCTATACAAGACATACTTTTACTTACTGTTATTGAGTTATTGGCTCTTTGAATAAATATTTTTTAACACTACTGACAAAATGCCTCAGGCACCTTTTTTTCAACTAAATTATTGTCCTTTTAAGTAACGCAGTACACAACATGGGTCTGTGGGCACCTGCTGATCTTCTGCTTTTACCTAAAACAAGCCAAGGAGACGGTTGACTGTTAGGGTCATGTGTGATTGCTCCAGAGCATTCTATTATATTCACAATGCTTTTCTTTGGAGCTTTGGCAAGCTGAGTATAATCATTTTTTATAATTTTAAGGCATGTGTCAGTAATGCATATGCTTCAAAGTAGCAAACATTTGGAGATATAATATAGATAGCCTGTCTTAAAACAAACAAACAGCAATAAAAAACACAACAAAAATTGTGAAGTGTGTGTTGTCACGGTAGTTAGGTGAACTGTTGTGCTCTATGTTTAAAAGCAGAAAACCATTCAAGCAGATTTGTGCACTACCTTGGTGACTTGGTACTTCTCTAATGTTCTGTTACATGACCAGTGGATAATTTTCTGAGAGCGCAAACTGTGCCTCCATTACTGAAGAGAGCGGTTTGTCAATTAACATATGGGGAGTGCGCTACCAGTCAGCTTTTCATCTCTCACTCTTCTGCAGGCTCTAATGCTGGCAGCAATGCCAGAGCCACGAGAAAGCCCAGCATTCTCAATGCATATCAAAGCTTACAGTGGTACAGAGCGGTTACTGTCTTGTTTACTCCATACAATTATAAACGAAGCGCTGAGTAATGATATAATGTTGTCATTTTTGTCACATGTGATATGGTTATCAGTCATGCTCACAAATTTGGTGACTAAGACCTTTGATGTCCAGCACAGGCCCTGGTAATCTTCACTGTGGCTGATATGTGTCTCAGTCTCTCTCTTAGCCCAGAGTCTCCAGAAGCCTCAGAAGTCATTACACATTATCTGATAGAAAACATCCAGGAGCATGGCCTCCATGGTTAGAAAAAAGTTGGTGGTAATCACGTCACCATACTGCATGAGCTCTAAAAGCCCAAGATCCAGGTAACAAGAGCAATCATCCCAGCAGGCAGGTGGCAACTTATTGGATGTCTTCAATGCAGGAGCGGGGAGAGAGGCCGAGAGGCAGCCAGCAACTCATCTCTGCAGCTGCGTTAAGCTCAGCTCTCCTGCGGCGCATGCTCTGCCCAGCCACATTTACAGAGTCATTACAGTACATCTTTAGCCCACAAGAGGTGCACAATTTGCAGTCATTCACCTCCTCAAATCAGCCTCAAGGTGCTTACAACTAGGGCACTGGAGAAGCCAACACCATTCTGCTGCACTCCCTTGGTAATTTAGCTGTTTATCCCCCATTTGCAGTCTTGACAGTGTCTTTTTGTCTTTGTTCTTAGCTTCAAAATGAGGCAATTTCCGGATTGGCACTACAATAAAAAAGAAAATAAGGGTTAAGTACCCTCACAAGACAGAGAGCACAAAAGGAGTGAGCGTGATTGGAATTGCATCATTCGGTGTATGACAAGATAGACTTTGATTAATCTGGACATCAGAATTCATTTTTGCATATTATTAAATTGTCTTGGTCCATTTAATTGTAAATGAAGTTTGTAAAGTCAACATGAAATTAACATTTATTATGTTTCTATGTTTTAAATATGTCACCCTGCACCTGAGATTGAACACAAGTCATTGTGAGTAAGGTTAAAAGCAGTCCAACTGAATTCCATATATAATTTAGTCTTCTCTGAACGGGAAAGCAGAGTCAAGTCATCTTGAAGTAGTTCGATTAGAAGAAGTTGTGCACTGAACGATTAGATCTGCTTTTCTTCACTGACTGACGAACATACTGTCATTTCTTCAGGACTTGTGCTGAACAAGATTACGTTTACTGTAATGCTGAACACACAGAGTAAACACTAATGTTGAACACTAACACTAATGCTGAGCACTAATACTAATGCTGAACACTAATACTAATGCTGAACACTAGAAGTAAACACTAATGCTGAACACTAATACTAATGCTGAACACTAGAAATAAACACTAATGCTGAACACTAGAAGTAAACACTAATGCTGAACACTAATACTAATGCTGAACACTAGAAGTAAACACTAATGCTGAACACTAATACTAATGCTGAACACTAGAAATAAACATGAATGCTGAACACTAGAAGTAAACACTAATGCTGAACACTAATACTAATGCTGAACACTAGAAATAAACACTAATGCTGAACACTAGAAGTAAACACTAATGCTGAACACTAATACTAATGATGAACACTAGAAGTAAACACTAATGCTGAACACTAGAAGTAAACACTAATGCTGAGCACTAATACTAATGCTGAACACTAATACTAATGCTGAACACTAGAAGTAAACACTAATGCTGAGCACTAATACTAATGCTAAACACTAATACTAATGCTGAACACTAGAAGTAAACACTAATGCTGAACACTAGGAGTAAACACTAATGCTGAACACTAATACTAATGCTGAACACTAGAAGTAAACACTAATGCTGAACACTAATACTAATGCTGAACACTAGAAGTAAACACTAATGCTGAGCACTAATACTAATGCTGAACACTAATACTAATGCTGAACACTAGACGTAAACACTAATGCTGAGCACTAATACTAATGCTGAGCACTAATACTAATGCTGAACACTAGAAGTAAACACTAATGCTGAACACTAGAAGTAAACACTAATGCTGAACACTAATACTAATGCTGAACACTAGAAGTAAACACTAATGCTAAACACTAGGAGTAAACACTAATGCTGAACACTAATACTAATGCTGAACACTAGAAGTAAACACTAATGCTGAACACTAATACTAATGCTGAACACTAGAAGTAAACACTAATGCTGAACACTAATACTAATGCTGAACACTAGTAGTAAACACTAATGCTGAACACTAGAAGTAAACACTAAAGGTGAACACTAATACTAATGCTAAACACTAGAAGTAACCACTAAAGCTAAACACTAATATTTATACTGAATATTAGGAGTAAACACTAATGCTGAACACTAATACTAATGCTGAACACTAGAAGTAAACACTAAAGGTGAACACTAATACTAATGCTAAACACTAGAAGTAACCACTAAAGCTAAACACTAATACTTATGCTGAATATTAGGAGCAAACACTAATGCTGAACACTAGAAGTAACCACTAAAGCTAAACACTAATACTTATGCTGAATATTAGGAGCAAACACTAATGCTGAACACTAGGAGTAAACACTAATGCTGAACACTAATACTAATGCTGAACACTAGAAGTAACCACTAAAGCTAAACACTAATATTTATGCTGAATATTAGGAGTAAACACTAATGCTGAACACTAATACTAATGCTGAACACTAGAAGTAAACACTAAAGGTGAACACTAATACTAATGCTAAACACTAGAAGTAACCACTAAAGCTAAACACTAATACTTATGCTGAATATTAGGAGTAAACACTAATGCTGAACACTAGGAGTAAACACTAATGCTGAACACTAATACTAATGCTGAACACTAGAAGTAAACACTAAAGCTAAACACTAATACTTGTGCTGAACACTAGGAGTAAACACTAAAGGTGAACACTAGGAGTAAACACTAATGCTGAACACTAATACTAATGCTGAACACTAGAAGTAACCACTAAAGCTAAACACTAATACTTATGCTGAACAATAGAAGTAAACACTAATGCTGAACACTAATACTAATGCTGAACACTAGGAGTAAACACTAATGGTGAACACTAATACTAATGCTGAACACTAGAAGTAAACACTAATGCTGAAGACTAATACTAATGCTGAACACTAGAAGTAACCACTAAAGTTGAATACTAATACTAATGCTGAACACTGTCAGTAAACACTAATGTTGAATACAAATACTAATGCTGAACACTATCAGTACACACTAATGTTGAATACTAATACTAATGCTGAACACTATCAGTAAACACTAATGTTGAATACAAATACTAATGCTGAACACTATCAGTAAACACTAATGTTGAATACTAATACTAATGCTGAACACTATCAGTAAACACTAATGTTGAATACTAATACTAATGCTGAACACTATCAGTAAACACTAATGTTGAATACTAATACTAATGCTGAACACTATCAGTAAACACTAATGTTGAATACTAATACTAATGCTGAACACTATCAGTAAACACTAATGTTGAATACTAATACTAATGCTGAACACTATCAGTAAACACTAATGTTGAATACTAATACTAATGCTGAACACTATCAGTAAACACTAATGTTGAATACTAATACTAATGCTGAACACTATCAGTAAACACTAATGTTGAATACTAATACTAATGCTGAACACTTTCAGTAAACACTGTGACAGAATTCTCAGTGTCACAGCAGCAAAGGGATAGCAAGACAGTCATATGCAAAATATAGATAAATGACCACTATATACACAATATAAATAATAGAAGTTTCAAAAAACAACAATATTAATTACAGATTTTTTACAGATAATTGCTAATTGACCCTTAATTGCACATGTTGCACATGTTGCAGTATTTTTACATTGAGGGATCTCTGTTCCCTGAACATGTGTGTGTAGTTAAGTGTGTGTGTATGTGGTCCGCTGGGAGCAGTGCTGGTTGTGCAGTCTGACGGCAGCAGGAAGGAAGGACCTGCGATGCCATTCCTTCACACACTGGGGGTGAAGCAGCCTGCCACCAGAAGCTGCCCAGTGCCGCCAGAGTCTACTGCATGGGGTGGGAGCTGTTCTCCAGCATGGATGCCCGCTTGGCTGTCATCCTCCTGTCTCCCACCACCTGCACTGGGTCTAAGAAACACCCCAGGACAGTCTAAAAGCTTCATTGCGTTTGAAGTAGTAAACTAAGAGAGCAATAACCACGTATGTTACATTCTGATGAATAAAAGTAACACATTTTATTGACCTGAGTGCAGTCCAGCCTCTTCTACTGCTCAGCCCTGTGCTCTCCTCATTCTCTATGACAAAGGTCGGGGGTGACTGTGGTGGGCGGGGCTGTGACGCAGCGCTGGAGGATAAGTAAGTAATGTGTGCGGAGAGAGGCTTAGTCGGCGTTCAGTCCTTAGCTTAGATACAAACACACACACACACACACACACACACACACACACACACACACACACACACACAGAGTGGGGATCGGGCAGCTTTGGGTGAAGCCTGGTTATTGCTTTTATTTGATAGGTTCGCTTAGTTTGGAGCAGGTTGCGAACTCGAGAGAGAGAGAGAGAGAGAGAGAGAGAGAGAGAGAGAGAGAGAGAGAGAGAGAGAGAAGGAGAGAGAGAGAAAGAGAGAGAGAGAAGGGAGAGAGAGAGAGAAGGAGAGAGAGAGAGAAGGGAGAGTGAGAGAGAGAGAGAGAGAGAGAGAGAGAGAGAGAGAGAGAGAGAGAGAGAGAGAGAGAGAGAGAGAGAGAGAGAGAGAGCGCATCTGTCAAGTCTTTCCCCGCGCAACTGTGAGGAAGAGCCGCCTGTTCGTACTGCTGACACCGACACTACAGGTAGGCAGCTTCGCTGTTGCTGTGCTCGTTTGTCGGTGTGTGAACGTCTGCACGCGTTAGTGAACATCTGTTAGTCAGTCTCTCTGAGGCGTGTTAGCAGTTAGGGGCCAGTTTCACTAATGTTCATCAGTGTAACGCAAATGAGACGTTAGGATGTCAGCAGAGTCATTTAGAGGGGTTAGGTGTGCAACTTCTGATCACTGTAGAGAAACTGTAGAGGAAGTCAGAATCGCGCACAGTGCTGGTGAGAGAAACCAGGTGTTAGAAGTGCTGGATGCCCCTGCAAGCTGCGTTATTCTCATGAATACACACTGTCTGCTGGTTGTGAAATCAAGGTGGTAGAGACGTACATGCAAAACCCTGTTAAGTGAAGTAAAACAACAACAACAACAACAATAATTTGTACATAATTACTAATATTTTATTAATAATATTTTATTATTTACATTTACATTTACAGCATTTAGCTGATGCTCTTATCCAGAGTGACTTACAAGGTTACTGGTATTACAGAGGTGGGTCAGTGTAGTGTTAGGAGTCCTGCCCAAGGACTCTCATTGGTGTAGTGCAGCACAGTCACCCAGACCGGGAATCAAACCCCAGTCTCTAACATGGTGTGGTAGCTCAGTGGCAGGTAGTGGTGTTATCTGTTGCGCCACACCAACCAAAATTATTTATTTTATTAATATTATATAATATCAGGTCCTCTGGTTATACATACAATCTCTGGGTTATACATAAAATATCTGGGTTATTCATAAAATGGGTATACTTTCATTGTAGATGTTATGATCCCTTTTAAGAATGGTCACCACTGTAAAAAAAAAGTCACTTTACCACTGTAAAAGTCACATAGTGAATCATAAATATATATATATTAAAATTATTAATATAATGATTTTTATACCTCATACATACATTTCATTATACTCTGCACATGTACTGAACTTACAGCTGGTCAGTGATCTTAAATTGATATCCGTAATCTTTCATTTGCTTGATTTGATTCATTTGCTGCGTACTATTCGGGTCGCATAGTGTACTGTATTCGGGAATTATCATACCGGTAGATCAACTACACAGGAACTACTTTAATTATACAATCTAGAAAACATGCATTTGTGCCAAATATACTTAATGCCCCAGTTTTAAAAAAGCAGTCTGAAAGGAGATAAACACACTGTAGATGGAAGTCTGTGAGACATTGTGACTGAATTTCAGGGAGCTTAAAACATCTTGATTTATTACTGTTCTTTGGACATTCTACAGATTCCCTTTGCCTCAGAACACAAGGTACTTGATTCGTGGGGGTGTCCTGTCTGACAAAAATAGCCCGAAGGTCGATTGCCTTAGGCTGATCTGTTTCTGTACTCTGCATAGTGTATCTTCCAGCAAATTAGGAATGTTGTCTAATTCATGAGAAGCTCTTTTATTATGATGTGCCAACAAATTGTGCAGTTTGTAGAATTTATTCTCTAAAGTCTTCAGAGAAGAAAGACAAAAATGAAAGCGTTAGCAGGAAACATCGTGGATTTATGCTGTTATTCCTTCCTTCTTTCCTTTTTACTTATTAGAAGGATATATCTGCTTTTTCTTTCAATGTGTTGTCCATGGCCGGGATCATGTACCAAATAAAAAGGCTCTTATTCCAGCACATTCATGTCAGAATATGTCTTATTTTTTGGTACATTTGTGGCTTAAACAGCGGCTTTCCCCAATTCCCACTTTGCTTGCTTGTCTTTAGGAGTGTAAATCTCTGATAAGAGTTTAGTACATTAAAAGTTGCCATGATCTAATATAATTCAGTTATACTGGTATGAGTCTGTGTATTTTCAGTGTCAAGGTTTATGCCAAAAATGCACACTGTAGTGAATTATTGGTCTTCTAATTGGTCTTTCAAATCTGGCAATAATAGAATCACTATTACTAATAATATTAATAAAAAGATAGAAAGATGATGTGTGCAATCTAATCAGTTTTGAAGTTCAATGACTGTTAGAACTTTCAAGTTCAGAGAAGACAAATTTCTAACAAGCATCAGCTTATTACGTTAATTAATCATCTTCAGATCAAAGCACATTTTATACCCATTTTAATATAATAAGAGCTCACTGCCAGTGCTCCCTACATTCACATGAACACTGATTTCAAGCACTTGTTTCAGACAGCACTGAGCTGAATTGGCTCGTGGGTTATGGTCAGTTACAATACATGTGATGCTTGTAAATCTGATCAAAGGCATGATGTGGCTTTTTCAGATTTTTGGAATGTGACATACATTTCTTATCAGGGCTGGAAGTGCAGTAGGCCTGGTTCCCAGTCCTCCTCTTTAGGGAATGGTTTCCCTCTCTGCCTCTCCCTTATCCTTTTTCCGCCTCAGAGAAGGGAGTGAGGGAAGCTGGAGTGGGGGACAGCACTGCGGCCTTGGGCTTTTGTTTCTGGTATGCACCATTGGCCGAGAGATTTCCTCTGTCTGAAGCGAACTTATTTTCAGTGTAGAGATGGACCGAGCAGTGTTTTTGTCACCAATCGCAGATTATCTTTTGGGATGATCAGTCGGATGCTAAAGTTATATTAACCTTTCCAGGCAGACTTGTTCTGTCCATTGTCTTTCAAGATTAAAGAAAACATTCAAGATCAAGAACGTTCTTTACGTTTTAGAATCAAACCCATTTAAAACGCTGTGGACCCCCAAGCACTCACTGAGAAAGCATGTGAATTCCTGTGCCGAACTGCACTGTGGAGCTCAGTGTGGAAACACAACCAAAAAGGGCTGCTTATGTGGCGATAAAAACTCCATCACTTTGGATGTGGTTGCTATAGCTTTCTGACTGTTGCCTCGGTACTTTTGGTGGTGGTTAAATGTGGTCTGCACTGTTTGCTATTTTGCATCATTAGTGGTGTTTATTAGCTCTGCTGTGTTCTGATATTTAAGCTGCGATCCGAAGCCTAGGCTGCAGCCGAGGCAAGCTGCATTTCTCGGCTAATACGTCATAGAAGGCTGTTCCGAAGTGAAGGACCCTTTGTATACGCGACCAATGTATCCTCCCCGTTCCTCAGTTACCCACAGTTCTCTGCGCACATAAAACATGAGTAAAAAACATTTTTAGAATCATAATTCATTTCTGTGTCGAAGCGCAAATGCCAGAGAGACTTTTCTGTGACTGAGGAGTCTTTTGCAGAGCTACTGTAATCCTTAACTCACGGATACGACCTGATCTGCTCTCAGAAATATCGGCCCATCGTGTGTATGTGGCACACTGCTCAGCTGAGAGAACACTTGTACTGCACAGTAGTCATTTTAGGGAACTTATCAATTAAATCTACAATTGACTGCTTAGTTTACATGTCAAATTATTGCAAATTTTTCTGTGTTAAAGTATCCATCTTGCCATGCCCCTTTATTCAGATAGTAATGACAGAGTCTGTGAGTATGATCCGGAGCAGCTTCTGGTAAAAGTGAATGAATTAGATGTACTTTTAGGCTCTTTCCAGTATGACTTTCTTTTCCATTCTGTATCCACTGCACAAAAACCTTCTTAATCTTCAGTGAAAGTCAATAGAAAAAAAATGTTTCTATTGGTCCATTTATTTATTTACATTAAAAAAGTGAAAAATGGCAAAAATGTAGAGACAAGAATTTGCATTACAGTGAAAAAAGTATCAAAACTGTAGTCTTGTCTTTTCTAACATTACATCCACATCTATAAGATCTAGAGTTAGAAACAGCAAAAACGCTGTAAGTGATAAAGCTACATGGAGTTACACATTTTGCTTGACCTAAGAAGTTCTTATTACATAAATTAATGTAATTTAGGCCTTTTAATGTTGACTTTTCAGTGGCCCACATAAGGAGAAGCAGGTCTAAGGAGTAATAATATGTCTACCCCCTGTTACTAGTGTGATATCGGTATTTTCTTTTTTTAAAGAATTCAGAGTGGCCCTTATCACATATCACAATACATTCTAAGAATCTAAAAGGCAAAACATGTCCCACATTTGACTTATTCACTCAACTGGATTGGAATCTCTGTCTTAAACACTAGAGCTCTTTCGGCCAGGCACCTCATCGTGCCTTGTCACAGGTTCAAAAGTCCTTGGCAAACTAAGATTGCTTTTTGATTCTCTCTAGTTATGGAAATAGGGATGTGCAGGTAAGTAGATTTTCAAATACGTCTGTCTAACTCTGGTTACTCTGGTTTCTGTAGCTTCTTCTGTGTATTATAAATATACAGTGAAATAACAGCGTGATTAGAGCGGCATATCATTTCTTTGTTTTATTGGCAGAGGTTGACAATAGAAATCATAGCACGCACAAAAGACGTTTTCTGTTTATCTTTGATTCTAATTGTGTTGACTGAGAACTATAATTATTGCTTAATTCTGCTTTAAGTGGGTACGCTGTGTGATCTGTGTCTCTGCAGAGCAGGAAAGTACACTTTCCTGAAAGCAAATATGAAGCCCTTGAGACTTCAGCTTAGATTAACGGTCCCACTACCTACAACTGCCAACAGTGGGTGGAAAGTTCAGTGCTTGACATTTTTCTGTGTAATTTTTTTCTGAAGTTGCTGAGTAAATTTGCACAACCCAGCACTCTTTCAAGATATTGATGCAGCACAGTTTTTACCTCAATCTTTGCAATGTGTAATTCAGAGAAGGTTATGTTTTATTCATTGCTGCTTGTGTTGATTGTCAGCTCATTGTTAGGTCGTGTTATATCGTATGGTTTAATGCGAAAGAGTCCTAGTGTGACTCCCAGTCAGAGCTTGTCACCCAGTCTCACTCTGCTGTATGAGTAGAATTTAAACAATTATTAACTCAGGTCGGAGCGTGTTTTCAAACCTGCGACTGCTACTGGCCTCTCAGCGTTCAGCCTGTGCTGTTCTGTCGTTTGTTTGTCTTTTGTGCTCGTCACAACTGTACGTTATTGTTATATCGGTCAGTACAATACTGATATCACAGATGGCTGCATTATGAAAATTAGCCGGCTGAAATAACAATATGTTGGCTCTTTTAAGTTTCTGAGCAATCACAGATTCATTTCTGTGGGATTTCTGTTGAGTCATTCATCATGAAAAAAATCCAAAATAAATATTACAGATATATGTATTACAGAGCCTAGTGACGTATTAGTGGTTTTCTTTAGCCATATAAACACAGCGTCGCTACTGTACATTTGATTTATACTAAAATATGGTTTAAATCTCACAACTAACTCTAATTCTCTCACATACCTGCTCCTCTATTTTACTTTTAAAAAGTTGTTAAAGCATTTTCTCTATTAAAGCTTCTGTGTCTGAGCTTTGTCGTGTTAGAGGCTGAAGTTCTCAAAACTGCACTAAGATGCTATAAGAAAAAAAATAGTAGTACATTTAGTAGTATAGTAGTATAGTATTAGTGTAGATGTGATTACTCAGATAAAACATTGTGTGACATATACATACACACACACACCTATATATATATATAGGTGGTTTTCCAGGGGGCTCCTAGCCGGTCACTAGATTGTAATGTTAGTCTGTTGGTTGTAAATTCCTTTTATTTACTCAATAATAAGATTCAGTCTCAGAGCTGGATCTGTTTTTTTCCCTGTTTGTTTCCTTTTTCATTTTCTACGATTTTTGGCAAATGGATGTGATTCCCTCAGAATATTGCAAATGTTCAATCCATCTTTTCTGCATTTTTGATCTCTAGTGTGAAGAGTGCTGCTTTCTGCCCCCTGGTTGTGCGCACATCTCTGTAATGAGGTTGCACAGAAACCCGCCTGCATAAACATATGTAGATTGTGTATATATATATATATATATATATATATATATATATATAATCTGTGTTCTGTTTTTTGAGGGTATTGTATTCTTTCTGCATTATAGGTGGAAGGTGGAAGGTGTACTGAAGAAGATGCAGTAGCCCTCCATTCAGCCTGAATGCTTTTGCAGGCCTTCATTTCAGATTGAGGATTATTCTCCTGGTCCCACTGTTCTTGCACTCCTCCGCTGATAATGCGATAGCCCTACACCTCTCCTGAATCATCATGTCTAAATCTCCAGAGAGAGATGCCCCCCTGCTGCAGTTGCAGGAGGTAGACTCAAGCAGGGTGGATGGTCGGGTGCTTTCCCCCGTCTTTAACGCCTCCTCCTCTCCCGTCCTGCCCCTGGAGAGTCACCCCATCTGCATTCCCTCGCCCTACACGGACCTCGGCCACGACTTCGCCTCCCTGCCGTTCTACAGTCCCACTCTGCTGAGTTATAGTGGCACACCCCTCTCCGACTGCCCGTCAGCACGACAGTCCCTCAGCCCCACCCTTTTTTGGCCCCCTCACAACCATGTGTCCTCTTTGACTCTGCATCGTTCCCAGACCCACCCTCAACAGAACCAGCTCAGCAGCAGAGCCTGGCAAGAGCTTATGGCTCAGGACTACATACCTGAGGAGAACAGGTAAATTTCACTTCCTGTACAGAGACTTAATTCATTCTTATTATCTGCATACTTTAAAGAGTATTATAGAACATAGTTAACTTTATATTGTTTTATACAATTGCAAATGTGACTGCAAAAGGTTGGGTGTTTAAAGTGTGTTTCTTTAGTTCTGCACTGGATGCTACAAGGCTTATGTAGTTAAAGAGTAATGGATGCTTATATAAAGCAGTTGGCTCTGGGTCAGCTGCACACCTAAAGCATCCCACACTTCAACATGTACATACATTATATACAGTTGTTGTCAGAATTGTACATACACTCATAAGGGACATGGACGTCATGGCACTGTTTTTTTTTTAAATATTTTTTTATTACCCAAGATAATTATGTAATATTAATATTTTGTGGGTTTTCTGAAATCAACACAGGGTCAAAATTATACATACAAAGTAAAACAGTCCTTCTGTTGCATCTTGTCAAGATGCATTTTGTAGCCATAAAAGCTTCTGGAAGAATTCTGGTTGGATATTTGACCACACTTATCATTCAGATTTGTTGGTTTCTCACACAGACACACATTTTAAGGACTGCCCATTCCAAAAGCCTAATGTTAGCCTTCTTTATCTATTCCACAACTAGCTTTGATTGTCCTGTTTGAACACCCTACAATCCAGAGTCCTAAGCATTTCCGGTTCCTGCTCAAGAACACGTTATTCGCTCACCTGTGTATTCTCAGCTTTAGTAGGTCTGTTAGAGCAAGGACATTAGCAAACTGTGCTGGACTCCGGCCCTAGGTTGCCCACACCTGGTCTAGCTGATGGTTTAAGGTTAGGCTAAAGAATTCTGAGTTCTCCTTCTTCTTCTGATAGTCCCAGAGCATGCTACCACCATAAATGCTTACCAGTTTTTACACTATTCTTTAATTTCAATGCTTCACCTTTACTCCTCCAAGGAGTACATTATATGGACAAAAGTATAGAGACACCTGCTCATTCATTGTTTCTTCCGGAATGAAACCGAATAGTATTAAAAAGAGTTTATTCTGCTTTTGTTGTCCTACTACTGTCCAAGATAAGCTTTGTACTACATTTTGGAGCATTTATATGAGGATTGTATTCAGAGACAAGCGTGGTAGTGAGGTCAAGATGTTGGATGATCACCACCTCATATCTCCAACCCCCCCCCCAACTCATCCCAAAAGTATTGGCTAGTGCACATTCATTCCAGAGGACACAGTTTCTTCTTTAGTTTCTCCATGTCTCAATGTTCATGTTCATCTGCTCCAGAGAGTCCTGTTGTCCTGCAGAGACTAGACAAGCTATGTGTGTTTACACATATATGTCAGCAGTAAGTGCAACCTAAAAAATGGCTGAATGCATTCATTAGAAGGAGTGTACACAATCATTTATAAAATGTACTTCTGGTCAAACTTAATCTTTGCCTCACATGACCATTGCGCTTTGCAAATGCAGTCGATGACGGTCTAAGGTCTGGAATCCATGGACACTGCCAAATACTGAGTGTACTCCCCTGAGATGCTTTGCTAAGCATTTATTTCCTCTGTCTTAAGTTGCCGCTTGTTTGTGAGTCTTTTATGGGTGATTTTAGTTTAGCCTTTAGTAAGTGAAAAGCTGCTCAATTGGGTTGAGGTCAGGTGACTCACTGTTATTTAAAAACATTTATTTTGATGTTAAAAGTTATTTTGCAGCCATAAGGAAGTACAGTCAGTCATATTAGATGATAAAGGATGGTTTATTGATGATGGTGCCAGTTTCTTAAGATTAGGGAAAGGGCAGGTGCCTGGACCTGAGAGAGAGAGAGGGTGTTCTACTGCATCCTCTGCTATGCAGGCCTCTGTTTCTATGTGTACACACACAATGATCCTCCTCCCCAACAGACATCTCATTTGCCATGCCATTGTTCTTGACTTCAGAATTCATCGTGCTACTTCTTACAGCAGTCATATCATCAATAAACACCAGTGCACCAGTACATACCCTAATCTTTCTGCTATTAAGCAAACAAATCTTGAAGTTTTTTTACATTCATTGAGGCAGCTCTTGGTCTGACAGTTATATGCCAACGCCCTTGAGAGTGTTCTTGCCTTGACTAGATTATATTGAGAGGCTTTTCTGTACCAAAAGATCATCTACTTTAGATGTCATCTATCTTTGGTGTTGCCAAGCATTGATTTGTAATAAATGAATGATGGAACAGGCCACACCTGGCCATGATATTGCATATCAGTCAATTGCTTATTAGGCCCAGTTACTTTAGAACCTGTCAAAATGGAGGGACTATGTAGAAATGTCTGTAATTCCAAAAAAATGATAAAACAATATTATTCTGACATATTCTTTCTAGAGAATGGCTTTTGCTTGTGCATTTTGAAACCTGTTTTGGATCATTATGCTGTAGGTGCTGTCTTCTCTCTCCTCTGTCTGGGATTTTTTTAGAACATTTGTTTTACGGTATATATTTCTATATAGGAGGCTTGGCAATATAGGAAGGGTCCAGTAGTATAAAAGTAAGTAAACAAACAGGAGATTCCAAAGTTTGAGTTAACAAAAAAATAAAACTCCTAACAATGGTAAGACCTGGTAGACCACCACGACTTCAGACCCCATGCTTCACGCTCAATTCAGATCTGAAAACATCTACAGGTGTTTCTGTCTGATTGTACACTGTAAGAAGACCAGACAAAAAGAAAAAACCTGTTTAATCAAAATACTGAAACTCCTGGTGTTGGCTGTGGCAACTCTAGAGTCTAGACCTGTTAGAGCCTAGACCTCTTTGATAGATTTAGGATTAGTTGGATGTTGAGAAGCAAGTTCAGCATGCAAAAAATACTATAGGTACTATAGGTAAAACATGGAAATTCAATATACTAAAATGTCTGATATTATAATTATGGCACATTGCATATTATGTGCAGTATTATGTGATATGTAATAATATGTACTTGACGATATTTGTTTTGGACAGTACAGCCAATTGACATGTATGTAGCATGAAACAGTAGCAGTAGCTAGTTTGTATCACCTATATCCTATATAGCCACTTGACAAGTGTGTGATGATTAAACCGTTGAGTGCGCACAGTGCTTGATAGCTAGATGAGCCTAATAGTTCCAGTGTGAACCTCAAGAAGCAAAGTTTATACATTAAGGGCATCTTGTCTGGTGGATTACATAGTGGGGAAAAGCTAATCTGCATTCATGTGATGTTTCTATTGCTTTAAATAGAGTATTGTAAACTATGTTCAATGAGACCTGATTTGCACTCTCCCTCTTCCCCAGCAAACCAATAGGGAAAAGGTCAGCGGAGTGTGGGGAGAACTTAAGCTCTATGGAAAGTAAAACAGACATGCACTTCTGCGCCGTGTGCAGCGACTATGCCTCTGGCTACCACTATGGCGTCTGGTCCTGTGAGGGATGCAAAGCCTTCTTCAAAAGGAGCATCCAAGGTAACATGCTTCCGACAGCAGCCTGCTATACTTCAGTAATGCAGTGATCTCTTGGTAAAACATGCAAGCGATAGTTATTGTACAGGTGACTCTTTCATTGTCATAACCAAACTGCACCCTATAAGCAACGTCCACCCCTTCCAACTCTGATGGGCTTGTTTGCAGTGTTTAACTTTGTCACTGTGACCTGGCAGCTTCTACCATTTCACTCATCCTATTCTGCTGTTTAGGCCACAAAGTGAACATTTTAAAGGTTAAAAACCTTGCACACACACACACACACACACACACACACACACACACCTCATTGTCCTAATATGCCTTCTCTCCTCAGCCATCTTAATGAGACCCTCCTGTCTCTTGTCTGGGATCTTGAGGTGGTTTCCAGCCTCGAGGGCTTTCAGAAGCACAGCACAGTGTTCCCTCTTAAGAGTTTAACTGGAGCCAGTAATGCCGTTAGGTTCTGTTGTTGTTTGTTTTTCTAATGTATTCTCTCAGAGGCCCTCAGCTGCACTGCAGCCAGACACCTGCTGCACTCCCTTATCTGTGCTATTTAGTTTAGTTTATACATTTAGTTTAAACAACAGGAGGTTTGCTTCTCCTGTTATCTCAGCTTTTGGGGGGACACACAGACTTTGTCATTAAGATTTCTTAGCATAGCTTACACTGGCACAGGCCTCTGATTATGTATATTAGATTATTTTTTGTATAGGTTTATAGAGTGGCTATGTACTCTGAGCAACTGTTTACAGCTGTTTTTGGTTCATTAGGCCATAATGACTACATCTGCCCTGCAACCAACCAGTGCACCATTGATAAGAACCGCCGCAAGAGCTGCCAGGCCTGTCGCCTTCGCAAGTGCTACGAAGTGGGGATGATGAAATGTGGTAAGTGCACAGGCGCTAAATGTAAATGTCCCATCCTACAAAATGTATGGAAGGGGGGGGGCAGCTACTCAGAATTCTTAGCAGCAACCACCAGAAAAACCAGTACTGTGACACTGTTAGGACATTGTGAAAACGGCCTAGTGAAACTGTATTAAACGGTTGTAAAATAGAAAGGACTTGAGCTGCAGGGTTGCTATGGCAACCAGAAGCATGACATTATATTAATGATAGACACCTTTTACTCACTGGTCCTTTGCCAGATTTGCCATTTGTCTAACAAAAATTGTAGTAGTTTGAAAATGCAGTTTCGAGTGCATATGATGAATTTGTGGGGTATGCTTTGTTTAAGCTGTACTGTGGTGTAAAAAAGCTCTGATACTTTGATTCCCTGAATAGAAAATGCAAACTAATGACCCTACATTCATCATTTTGTGGTAGTTCTGCTTCTAGTGGGTAGGTCACTACCATGCAAAGCCATGCAAAATAATGGACTTTGTTTTTAAAACTCTCGGTCTGGACTTTGTTATCTTTATCACCTGATTTGATCAAGCAGTATACTGGCGTATCTCAGGCGATAAGGGAATTGCTTTTATTGTTCATGTAATTATGTTTATTTATTGTACACCCACACACACACACACACACACGTATTAAAATGTACCCTCACCCCACACACAGGAAAATGATTCATGACAATGTCTAGATATTTTGTGCATACACAGTGTTTTGCTTTGATGACGTTTGTTAGCTTTTTTTAGTCGTGTGGACAGAACATTTTGTAGAACATGGTAGCACAGGTGAGTATCTCAGATGGCTTCCTCACGACTGAAAAATAATTCATTAGCACATGGTTAAATTAAACCCTTGTTGCTATGGAAACTAATTTGTTGTCCCTCTCTGCTTGTGCAGTGTTTTTTATCTATGAGATTCATTCTTTAATGAAGTTGATTTTAGGTTTTAGGTGTTTATTGAATTGGCAGTCAGAAGGTTACATACGCTCAGCATAGACATGAACATCATGGCAATATTGAGCGTTCAGTGATTTCTTTGAGCTGGTCCTTTTCTGGGGTAAGAGATAAGATCGAGTTGGTGGGTTGAAATGTTGAAAAAACTCATGGTTAACATTGTATGTAAACCTCTGACAAATATAATAAGGACATATGGCCACAAAAAAAGTATAGGTTTATTTATTTATTTGCTATTTTCATAATATTTGGTCATTTATTGGTCATTGGTCATTGTATTAAACGCTCAGAATATATTTGGATAAATAAAAGTGTTGTGTGTAATGTTAAACATTCTGTAAAAGTTTGTACCAATCAGGATAGTGTGATTGCCAGTGAGAATCTTTTTGTATTGAGTCTTTTTGTAGTGGTCTCATTTGTTAGAAATCTTCAGAGAAAAAAATACTGTATTACTGTAAACCCATATTTTTACAGTCAAGCTTTCAGAAAAGATCAGAAAGTGTGTTTCTGTGTCTAGGTACGCGTCGGGACCGTGGCACCTACAGTCGCGGAGGCCCGCAGCAAAGAAGGGCGACACGGTTCCCTGCCAGAGTAGTGACGGGCAGTCATAGGCAAGCAGAGCGCAGAGGAGACCGACCCATCAGGCCAAAGGACGTTTTTGCTGCAGCACTGAGCCCAGAGGAGCTCATAGCCCGAATCACAGAGGCAGAACCACCAGACATTTATCTAATGAAGGACATGAAGAAGCCCTTCACTGAGGCTAACATCATGATGTCACTCACTAACCTGGCTGACAAAGAACTCGTCCACATGATCAGCTGGGCCAAGAAGATCCCAGGTTTGTATATGTGTGTTGGTTGTGCATATTTTAATCCTGTATTTGATCACCACTGAACATCTGGTCAAAGGCATATGTTGTTCAGAGTTTAGTTTTCATATTTTGAGAAAAGAATCTGTTGTTTATTTTGTAAGGCTGCTATGAAAACTCACTCATATTGCTAGCTGCTTAGTCAAATTGGACGGAATGAAAGATGCTATTTAGAGCTTATTCCTAAAACGGAATGGAAGCAAATGAGAACATTCAGCTGCTAACAAGCACTCATGCTCTGCATGGCTGTTTTAGCATTTAATAACAACACAGCAGCTGAGTGGAGCCTTATCTCTGAAGCAGCAGTGGCAAAGTCAATGTTCCAAAGTTCTCTTTTTTTAATATTGGTATTCGGGCCAACATTGTGAATTGTGTAAAGACACATTGAGGCATAGCTAACAAGACACTAGTAGAGTTAGAGTTGGCAGTTATTATTACATCTGTTTTTGAAGACATTTGGGTGAATATAGATGAATATGAAATAACAGATCAGAGTTTCAGCTTTTATGTTCTAAAATTTACATCTACATGTGAATATCCAGAATTAAAATCAGAAATTCTCATCTCTCAGCTTATATTTATCTATTTATCTCAAAAACAACAGATGTCCCAGTTTGTCGCAAAAACAAAAGAATTGGTCTTTCTGTTTCAAAATATATAGAAGAGATCCCCTAGTAGAGGAAGACAATATGATTATTGTATTTGCAGTAAATTACACAACTGTATGCTTTTCTGTGTATATGATGGTTTTAAAAACCACTGATCAACTATCTGTTGATCTATTGGAACTATGAGGGCATAATCAGTCCTGGTTAACTGTATTCAGTGCAGTGTATAAAGTATAGGACCACAGTAAAAAAGCTAATGCTTTTTAAATGTGCTGAGAATGAAAGGAATTCACCTGCCACAGGCCCTGATGATGCTTTTCTACACAGCAATTCATCCCCATGTCATTTCTAACCATTTGGTTTAAATCGCCTACCTCCCAAGACTGAGCCAAACTCCTCTCACCACTTCCCTTTGGGAAGGGAATTTAACAAATCCTATTTCATCTTCTTTCAGTTAATATCTAATCTTTGGAAACTTTCAACAGTATGTGTCTCTGCTTCAGTGGTTCCCAGCCGTGGTCCTGGAGGCCCTCTGCAGTGCCCACTTTAGTTTAGTGCTCTTACACTAATGGGAGGACTTGGTAATTAGATGATTAGCTGGATCAGGTATGTTAGGAGCAAGTCATGAGTTGGGAACCACTGGTCTTGACTGTTTATGATATATTTGTTATATGTCATATAACACCGAAACCCGTACTGTAACATAATGGGCAAACATTCATACTGTACCAACCTACTGTGAAATACATAGTAAACTAAAGTAATTCTGATTCTGTTCCTGAAGTAAAGAGGGGAATATTAGTATCACTGATTTCAGAAGAGGCAGATTTCTACACATGTGTAGTATAAGTTTTGCAATGCTATGTTTTGTGTGTGTGCAGGGTTTTTGGATCTCTGCCTCTTTGACCAGGTCCACCTATTGGAATGTTGTTGGTTAGAAGTGCTGATGCTGGGGCTGATGTGGAGATCTGTTAATCATCCTGGGAAGCTCATCTTTTCCCCCGATCTCATTCTCAACAGGTACAACGCTATGCATTCGTCCCACATTTTCTACGCATCTGTTTTCTCTATGTCAAAAGAGCCAGTTTCCCAGACCCGAAGTAAGCCACTGCCACTGCAATTTTGTCTAAGATTATGCTTAATCCACATCATCCAAACCACCCAATAAGACAAACAATGACAATAGTCTCCAGTAGAGAATTGTTCAGAAGTCTTGATCAGAAGCATAGTATAGATGTAATTATATCTGTGTTATGTTGCTGATATTTGCTGTTCTACTTAATAAATGTGCCTGGGAGATGGCCGCGTGTGTTGATAATGAGAGTTTGGTATGTGAAAGTGAGGTACTGTGACAGTTCTTATGTGATAAAATCCAACGGCTTCGGGCTAATATTGTGTTGTTGATATAGTACTTGTAGTCAGTGTTAAAAGGCCTACATTATGTCCATTCATGTAATACAAACTTCTTAGGTCAGTAAAACTCAATGTGTAGTTGTTTCACTTTATCACAATATTTTTGTATTTTCTGTTATGGAATCTAGACTTATAGCTGGGGATGTTGCTTGTTACAGTAAACTCTTAATATTATTGATACATTTCATAGCCATCACACAAGAATCTCAATTATTTTAGTTATTTTTCACTTTCGGATATAATTTGAATCTGTCAGTTAAAATCCTGATAAATGGATCAACAAAAATGCTCCAAAGTCTTTTTACACTGACTTCCATTAAAAGTTAAGTAAGGTTTTTTCTTCTCCTGTAAAGTTGCCATTTGTAGATACAGTTTTGGCGTGACAGCCATGTTTTTCTAAAAAGACATTAGCAATCCATTAGAAGACCTTGCATGCATTTTACCTGACCGAAGTACTTTTAGATCTGTCCTACATTAGGCAATCATTCTGTCCCACGTTTTTGCAATGTTTTCTAAAACAAATAATATTTAATATTTCTTGATAAACAAACATATCATGAACACATCCTGAAAAACCCTAAACTAATTAATGTTGTCTACACGCTATGTCACTGCCCTTTGGGTGGTTTTTACAGGTAGTGCTTCCTGTGAGATATTTGAGACATGTGATTTTGGTCACATCATCACAGCTTGTGCTAACTCGTAGTTTAACTGACTTTGAATTTTATGAGGAAGAACTACACAAAATAGAACTTAGGTGTCCCTCATCTGGTCAGTTCATCCTGTACCCAAATGTGACTGTGTCACGTGAATGACTTTGTTATCATACATCCTCCATTTGCCGTGGCACGGCAGAGAGGCATCCACTTCTAGCACTGCCCTAGTGGACAGGAGGTATGAAACATACCCCTATTTTTAAGCCGTGTCTGTGCCCAAGTGTTGGTATGATATGAAAATTGTGATATGACTGAAGTTCATAGCAGACTGAGGATAAAACATTGCTCTTGGTGTGTGTCTGTGTATGTATGTGCCTGTATGTGTGCTTCTGCCCATGGGCCAAGGGTTAGGAGAGTTGATGTCAGAGGTTATGTCTGATAACCAGTGCATTGGCCTTGACATGCGTCCACTTTACCTATGGGCCCCCATGCTGGTCTCTCTGGATTCCATCAGTAATGCTTACTACTTTTTTTAGCCCTGCAAACTGTCCCAGAGTTTGATCTTTCTATCTTCACTCTGATCGTGTATCTGAGTTATTGGCTTGCCAAAGTGAGTAACACTCTATTCTCTTAATCAAACCCATAGCACTGAATAAGAGTAAATCTGAACCATTCATTTCTGCTGAATTCATTCCCAGTAACTTTTACTAAGTCTTGTCGCACTTATGTGGCTTTAAAAAACGCATTTTCTCAGAAGTAAACAAGTTTTTTTGTTCCTAAAAGCTGTTTTTTAGAAAGACAAGCTTAATGGTACTCTCTACTCTTTAAGCACGATGGTACTCTAATGGTACCCTCTACCTTTCTACATCATCCTAAGGAAGCACACAGTTGCAGAAGAAAACTTCAGTCATGGTCATGCTCTGTTCTGGGACCATGTCTTGGACTATTTGGTTTGCTGGGACCCTTAAGAGGGGCCTGTGTGCTGTGATAGCTCAAGGAGGGAGGATGGGGCTGGGAATGTCACTGTTCTAATATATACCTTCTCATCTGTGTCACTGTTAAGACCAGGTGAACTTCTACACACAAAACAGAGGGCTGGCAAGTTACCACCATCCAACTCATGTCTGTCACCGACAGCCACTCTGCGTAATGGCTAGTATAAATCACATGAAAATTAGGCCCTGTGCTTCTCAAAAAGTAATGAGATGCTGGTGTGTTAGCCATAAAACATTAACAGCTCTAAGAAGTGATGAGAGCAGCAGGATAGAGAGTACCAGTATACCAGAATACCTTCCAAAAGAGTCTTTCTAGGAAATATCTTCTAGGAACAGATTGTCTTAGTTCTGAAAAAATGTGGGTCAGAAAAAGTGCAACAAGAATCTACTGGAAATGAATACAGTGGAACTGAATGTTTCAGATTCATTTAAAGTTTAAAGAAAGGAGGAGAGTGTAGGTTTTCATTGCTCACTTTGGCAAGCCATTATCAGAGCGAGGACAATTGTAATATTATTACATAATAATATTCTGCTGCGTGGACCACTTCCGCACCACATGCCCGTATTCCAGCTCTGCTCAAAACATGCCCCAGAAATCTGATGTGCTGTTGAAGCCAGCAAGCTCATCCAGTGTGTCATTAACGCATGGAAGTCTGTGTAAGTCAGGCCTTCTGACAGCGTCCACATGGGAATGCCAGCTATTGTCCTTTTTTTACCAGGACCACCAGTGCTGCCCACAGACTGTTTGAAGGCCTTCAGTTACCCCTCGTTCATTGCTTTTACCTTCATTGCTTTTACTTTCGCTTGCTGCTTCTCCTTTCTCCTTTGTGTGTCATAAAAAATCGACAGCTGGTGGGGGCAGAGCCAAACCAGTGCAGTATTGCCAGTATTGCTAAGTCAGTCTGTGTGAAGTCTCTTAGGCCGCAAAGATGTCAACATAGTGCTGCAGAAGTTCCCACAGCCGCTGTCTATGTACATCTGTAAGGTCCATCCCACTCTGCTGGCAAAGCTCACTCACTGCCTCTTGTGTAGAACTAACCTCCTTTTTTCATATTTGCTGCTTCCCTGGAGGTACACTGTCCTTTTTGCCCTGACTAGTGTGTCAATTGAAATGATAAGTGCCCCCCCCCCCCCCCCCCCCCCAAAGATAAGCAGAATGTGGAAAATGGTAGTGTAAAAAATAACTGTGAATGTTAATTGGTACATAAAACCACACCATTGCCCCGAGTGGACCTTAAAGTGAAACATTTTAATATAGAAAGCATGCATTATGCATTCATTCAAATAGAGGAGGCATGAACATGTTTTTTTTTTTGTATATTGGCATCCAGACCGATTGTTAAATTTTTTTTGAACCTTAGAAGGCTTAGAGCAGAATCCTAGGACATGATGTTATTTGGCGTTAGGTACAGCTCATCTGTAAAGCTAATTACTCTTTGTTGTTGGGCAGGGATGAGGGCAGCTGTGTTCAAGGCTTTGTGGAGATTTTTGACATGCTTCTGGCAGCCACGTCCCGATTCAGAGAGCTGAAGCTGCAGAGGGAGGAGTATGTCTGCCTCAAGGCCATGATCCTCCTCAACTCTAGTAAGTTTGTTTGTGTTTCATAAAAATCTACATATGATTACTCCAACAAGTTGTTTTTGTTTAATAATAATAATAATAATAATAATAATTTATTATTTTTAACTAGTTAAAAGGGTAGTATTGATTATTACTAATTATTACATAATTATTAACTAATCATGAGTTGGTTATTATATACTATAACTACAAATACAATGTACAATATATATAATATAAAATTATTTATGTATTATTACAATTATTATTATAAATAATAAAACTACCCTAATGTTTTAATGAAAATGTATTATTGTTTTCGGGTGCATATTTAATAATATTATGGACAGCAAGGTAAAATGTTCCTGCAAGTTAATTTAACACCAAGGCACCCACATATTTTGTAAAACTGCTTTTATTTAAATTACATACAAATTCAGGATTAACAAAATGGCTGGGGCAGATTGTAATAGACAACCAGGGTACCTATTGTTATTAAAACATTTTTTATGCTCTTAAAAAGTCCTTGACCACCCATTATTAATATATTAATAATAATGATTAAGATCTCAGCAATTAGTAAATTGAGTACACTGTTTGTAGATTGTCAAATTATAGTTACATTTCTTATTGGTTTAAAAGTTATTTACTCACTCACTACTGCTTATTACACTATCCAATGAAGTAATTAAATTAAATTGATCTACTGATTTATTGTTACAGTTTTGTTCTGTTGTGCAGCCTAGTGTATTTAAGCTTAAATTTGTATATTCATAATCATTTTATATTCACCACTTTACTTGAGGAGACAAAAACTGAATAGATAGTAATTGAAATATCAGTAATGGAACATAACCATGAGAATCAATAATTAAAGATAACGATCTTTACAAATCTTTACTAAATTTATTTGTAAAGATGTCATTACAAATAAAGTATTAATAAATGGTTATGTAAGCAGTGATGAATAGTGAAAATGTAAAGACAGCTGTGAGCATAATGAGGTAGGTGAATATGTGAGGAGGGTAGTTGTCAGTAAAGCCCATGAACTATGTAAAACAGTCTGAACAATGAAGGAAAACTGAAAATATAAATAATTTTTATGATCTTAACTGAAAAATAATTGTGATAATTATATCAAGACAATGTTTATATGTATAGAAAATTACATTATTTTATATATTTGATAGTGATTTGCATGAAGTTATTTATGTAACAGCACAACATTAATAACAAGTTAAATGTTTTAAAACTGTAATCCTGTAAATAATCCAGATAGTAATGACATGTATGTATAGTAATGACAGTGTTTTGGTGGTGATATCAGTGAATCAATTTGTACATTTTAAGGGTTTAAAGTAGAGAAAACATACACTAATTTATATTGAGTTGTTGTTTGTAAAAGAGTGAAATGTTACAATGACAACATCAAACTAAAAGAAAATGAAAAATGTCCAAACATGGCATAGCCATAAAGAAGGAGAAAATAAATGATAATCCATGTTTGGATTAACACTTTAACTAATCAGTGCACAGCACTATGGTTTTTACTCAATGTGCTCAATAACAGACTTAACCAGTACAGTTGTTTGTGTGCATTAGTTTAGTTAGATTGTGTTTAATATGTGATAATATAGATCATAATCATACCATTTTTATTGTCATTGATACAGAAATCCAGATCATTCCACAGGATTCAGTTACTTGTAATTGCAAATGGATTTCACTGGATCTTTCCTTACACACTCACTAAAGATTCCAAGTTATTTGGGAACATGTAATTATAAAACACCCTTTGCTATCAAATGACCCTTTCTTGAGATTTGTTCACTTTTTATAAGTAGTAATATAAATAATAAATAATTATGTATAAATGTCAGTTACACCACATATATCATGAGGTCATTCATCCATTCTGTGTGTGTGTGTGTGTGTGTATGTGTGCACACGTATGTTTGGGATCACAGTGTGCTCTTTAATCCAACATGGCCCTTTTATAAATGGTCTTAGACCATATATCTTTCAGCAGCTTTACTGTTATCCTGAGTGTAATTGAAAGGAGTGTTGGCAAGGGCAACCGAGGGAATCTCTCCCACTCTGTAAATGT
This sequence comes from Salminus brasiliensis, assembly GCF_030463535.1. NCBI lineage: Eukaryota > Metazoa > Chordata > Actinopteri > Characiformes > Bryconidae > Salminus > Salminus brasiliensis. The sequence continues at coordinate 57,077,524 of NC_132878.1, read as the reverse complement.
CTCATGAGAACAACACGCATTTCAACATGCTTTCAGCACATATATCAGTTTCATTTTAAATGCATAAGTAACCGGCAGTGCTGTGATCCTCTTGTGTATCTTAGCCAGATCATATTTTCTTCTGTCATTCTGCTAAACTTTTCAATTATCTCATCTATTCTTTTGGGCTTTCCAGTTAGATGCTGAAGAGCTTCCCCATCTGTTTTTCATTACTGTCAGCTAGACACTTTCAGGATAAACACAGCGCTGTGCATTTCCCTGTTTACTTGGAAATACCATTGGGCTTTTGCTTTTGAATCTTTTTAAGAAGTATGTGACTGTGGTGTAACTGGCTACATGGTTGTGTGCCATTGCAGATATGTGTCTGAGTGCGGCTGAAGGAGGAGAAGAGCCACAGAGCAGGACCAAGCTGCTGCAGCTGCTGGACTCAGTGACTGATGCACTGGTGTGGGCCATTTCTAAGACAGGCCTGAGCTTTCAGCAGCGTTCCGCACGCCTTGCCCACCTTCTCATGCTGCTCTCACACATACGCCACGTCAGGTACAGCCCACTGCACCCCTTCTGAGTAGAAATCCAGTTTCTGGGTGATAAAATGGTAATTATTAATTATGATCAATGATGGATATTATTTAAAATAATAATAATGATAGAGATCAAAATAAAACACTATTGTCATTTTCAATAATGTAATTATTTAAAATATTATGCTGTTAAATGCTCTTTCAATGCTTGAATTTCATACAGTTGCTTCCTTAGTAAAATGAGTGGCGATGTATGCCTTTTAAACACAAGGTGCTTCATTGGTGCATAAAAAAAGAAACTGGAAGTGCTTCTAAGAGGACAGGATAGCGTATTTAATTGACAGGCAAAAAAATCAAAAGACTTAAGAGACAACAATTAAGACATGTGCTTGAAAGTAGTTATGAAAATGGCATGGTCTGAATGCCCCGTCATATATAAAGCACCATCCACAATTATTGGCACCACTGGTTAAGATGTGTTAAAAGCCTTAAAATAAATTCAATTTTATTGAATGACACGAAATAATTATTTTTCATAATATCACCTGTTCCACAATTATTGGAACCCATAACAGTTCCTATAAAATAAATGTAGTTGAAGCATTGTCATTTCTACTATATTTTATAAAGTTGATCAGAGAATCTAGGAAGCTTCATACGTCAGACAATGGATATAAGAACATAGCCACGCGCCTACACCTGCCCGTGTCTACAGTCAGAGGAATTATTCAGAAGGAATTATTCAGAATCTACTTTAAAACAACTGGAACAGTGGCCAACCAGCCTGGACGCAAGTTTACCTTGTCATCACGCACAGTGAGGAGGACGGTAAGAGAAGTAAAAAGTTATCCAAAGCTCACTGTTAGAGAATTGCATCAAAGAGCAGCATCTTGGGCTCACAAAGTCTCCATAACAACCATCAGGTGCTATCTACATGCCAGCGAGCAGTTTGGGCCTTTTCTCACTTAAAAGCATAAACGTAAGCGTCTGGAGTTCACTAAGTGGAACTGGGACTTCAGCTGTGTGCTTAGGTCAGATGAGACCAAGTTAGAGCTTTTTGGAAACAACCACTCTAAGCGGGTCTGGCGTAACACAAAAGATGAGTATGCGGAAAAGCACCTCATGCCCACTGTAAAGTATGGGGGAGGATTGGTGATGCTGTGGGCCTGTTTCTCTTCCAAGGCCTTGTTAGGGTGCATGGCATCATGAACTCTTTGAAATACCAGGACCCTTTAAATCAAATCATTACCAAATAATTGTGTCAATAATTATTTCTTAATGTGGTATTTTTCTCCCACTAAAAAAACAATTAAAACTGTGCATAGTTTTCCTATATTATTATTTAATATACTAAAAATATTTATTATTACAAAAAAATAATTTATTAGAAGCCTAAGAACACATCTTAACGAGGGATGCCAATAATTGCGAGGGCGCTGTGAATGAATAACAGTGTGAATGAATAAGGGAAAGCTATATCAGAGACTTCTACTGATACATAGCTACAGCAATCCTGCAGCAATTCACTCTCCTTGCAGAGAACACATTTCAGATGTATCTACTTTAAATGGCTATAGGCTGCTTTTCTCTAAAGCACAGACAAGGGGGCAGAATTTTAAACTTTTTTTGAAAATTATATATATAAATATAATGTATGTATATAATTTTATAATATACATTTATAATATATAAATATATCATATTTATTGGTTTTGCAGTAATGTAGTTTCACACATTACAACACATTGAAACATCTTTAGTAGCAGTTTCTTTAAAATTTACAATTATTTAAAGACATATAATTTTACGTCTGATTGAGTAAATATATCTGTGTGAATCTGGTGGATAATTTTATAGAGTTTCAAAAAGAAAAAATCTTTTTTAATAAACACATTACTATGCGTTTAAATTTTACATTGCTTCAAAGCTTTTGGTTGGCAATATAATGCTTGTGGTGCAGGACAGTCTAAATCAATTGGATTCAGTCAGATTAGATTATTAAAATAACTGATTTTAATAATTAGTCTCTTTGATTTTGTTATCCGTCTTTATATGCTGTCAGTAATAGTCAGGTGTTAATGAGCTCAGGTGTTAGATGCAAGCTTTGCCTTTCTAAAAAACTTTATAACAGAAACTGTCTCTCCTCAGTAACAAAGGTATGGACCACCTGCACTGCATGAAGATGAAGAAGATGGTGCCTCTGTATGATCTGCTCCTAGAGATGCTTGATGCTCACATCATGCACAGCTCACGTCTGCCCAACTCGGGTGCAAGAGAGCCTTCTGTTCCAAAAGAGGACCCCCGCGCTCCTGAAGCCTACAAATGTTCCTCCCAGCATTGGCACCAGTCTGGCACAGATGACCCTGCGGAGCGCAGCCAAACCAGTAAACTACATATTACACATATTACTCACTGTTTAATGTTGTTTTAAACAGATTTTTTCCCAACCCTTAAATGTGACATTTTAAAATTTTAAAAATTGCTTGTTACCTCCCGACCGCCAGGTCTGTGCTAAAAGTGGCTGCATCTCAGCCTATCACAACAAACCGAGAGTGTATGCCAACAAAGTAATTTACCTGACTGTGTGTGAACCAAGCACGGGTATATATACTGCCTGGCACATGCTGTGCGCCCTCCCTCTCGTCTTGCCTGGAAATTGAATAAATACAGCTTCTTCTGAGCTTCGGATTCTCTGACTTCCAGGGCTTGTTGTTTATTTTCTTCTCTTCTCTTCATTGGATCACTGGCACTAGCTGGTTCTGTCATATGGAAGATGGTTGTAATGTTTGTGAAATTAACGAGGCACTCGCAGTGATTTAGATTTATTATGAAAGAGCGGATTAACAACAGTAGTGCAAAATGTAAGCCAAGCATAAATGAGATTATATTAAGAACAGACATAATACAACAGCAAAAGCAGAAAATGAGTAAAACAGCTTGTGGGTGCTACCCAGATGATAAACTAACATCCCCTGTTCAGTAAATGCAGACAATACTTAGGAGGTAAACCGAGCGTCCCTCTCTGATATAATACCCTCTGAGACCCCAAAGAAATGATGGTAGAAACAACATGGTAGGCAGGAAGCAAGTGAGAAGAAGGAATAAACCCGACTCCTCTAGAAAAATGACCAAATACTGTGAGAATGGCAGTGTAACCCTGAGATTATGGTAAATTAGTGTGGAAATCTATAGCCAAATGTGATCAAAAATAAGACAGTACTTATAAAGGCATAAGTTTACCTGCAGGAAATGTTCTGTAAGTTTTAGACTTGGAACTGAACAAGAATTCACAAAATGAGAAATATCCATTAACATACTCTCCCACCAGTATTTACCAGACTAATAGTTGATAGTAGCAGTTAGCATGGTCTCAAGGTTCCCTTTGCTTATGAGTACTTATAATAAGGCATTGGCTTTTGTGTGAATTCAAAAGGTGTGAATTATAAACTTTTAGATATGTGGGTACTAACAGGGATATAAGGCCTCCTCTAACCAATGACACCATTGCACTTTGATAGTGAGTAGTTAACAATCATCTATGCCAGAATTTAATTAGGCAGGAGTTACCTTCTGAGAGTAGAACGTAACTGGAAATAACTTACTATGCATGCCACTGTACTGGGAAAGAACTGTCCCTACCTTTACCTCTGATGCATCTACTAGGGGTTGAATATTTTAAAACTGGAGTAAAGCTTTCCTTGAGAGTGACAAAATCGGCATCAGCTTGGGGTGTCTAAACCTATTTTTTTTGTGTTACCTTTGAGGTGTGTAGTAAGAGGTGCAGCTATGGCTCTGTAGTTCTAAAGGAAATTACAGTAAAAGTTTGCAAATGCCAATAAATATATTGTCCTTAACAGAGCTGGGCACTGACCAATTGACAACAGAGTCTATTTTGCAATCTTTCAGCACCCCCATCTGAACTGATAGTGTAACTCAAAAAAGAAGTAGAGGACAGCTGAAACTTGCATTTCATTCCGTATACAGGACTAGATAGACATGCTGAACATGAGTCTTCAAGTCATGTTAATATAAGTATAGGATTACTGTAAGCAATCACAAACTGACCCAAATCAGAGCCTGAGACACTGAGGGAGCAGGTACTCATAGTGCCCCTAGTTATGATAAATGCAGTTTTCTATTGATCTCCATTTTTAATCATCAGTAGCACCCCTGAGATGTTCCAAAATGACAGAGGCTAATGATAAAGGATAAGAATAAGACTTGGTCATTTGATTTGGACCTGCAAAGTCTCACCCCCATCCTTCTTCTTAACAAAGAAAAATGCAGCAGGGCCAATGAAACCTACAAGAGCTTCCTGTACATATTCCTCTATGGCTTTCTCTTCAGCCTAAAGTAGTAGCGTGGAAACATTAGACTTATTAAGGTCGTCCATATGGTCAGATATTTGGAAGAAATATAAACAGTTGGACTTTGAATGGTAGTAGACCATAATGCTATAGATGGTAAACAAAGTCAAAGCTCTTGACAGAAAGGAGATCTCTCTCTCTCTCATAGAAATCAGTGTCATATTTCTATAACCACTAGATTCCTAGAATTATAGAATAGTAAGTAGAGTCTAAAACAAACAAACAAAAAAACTAATCTGTTCATTAAGAGTAGTAATAATTTTTTAGGTTGTGTAATTTGTGAGATTACTTAATTTCCTACTGGTTCTCCATCCATGGCAGACAGTTTCAGTGGCATTTTTAGGGCAAGCCAGAAGGGTCCAAAATAAAATGTAACAATCAGAGCAGGTTCATTTTAACCACTACTAGTGACTAGTGTACAACACTCTAAAGTGTAATTTGCAGAACTTTGAACAGTTCCCCTTAAGATCGACTTTCAGAGTATGATTAAACATTGCTTAAATGAACTAAACTGTACATGGAACCAAACAGCAATATTCAAATGCAAAGCTTTTCCACAGTTAAATGTGAAATAACAAACGAGACTTACTTTATCAGAACTGGTGGTGAGTTTACAAAAAAATGGTACATACTGAAAGAAACAGCCCCCGAGCAACAGAGGTTGGTTAACTGTTGTAGGCAAGTTCTTTTTAGCTCTTTTTAAGGTTGTTGGAGATCAAAACTAGTTGCTGCTGATGTTCACTTTGTTGTTAAGCAAGTGAACCAACCAAGTAATCTAAAGTATCAAAAAGGTGGTTGTGTTGAGTTGGCATTGTCTACTTCATCAATATGAAGCTTTTTTTTTATATATCTGCTGTCTGCATTGTGGTATTACGAGCCCTATGGAGGTGCCACAAAAGAAGAAAGCTTGATTCTAATCACATCAACTCAGTTGTCTCTGAATTAAACCAGCTGAGGAGTTTGGTTTTAGCAATGTGCAGCAAAGGGGGAAGACAGGTATAGGAAGCCACTTTGGCACATATTTTCTGCCCTTGCCCACAAGCTGAGACTTGAGCATTTTTCTAATTCCTCTACCCTCGTGTTGCATGAGGGCTTTCCTCTCTCCAGAGCATACTTGAGTCCTACCCTCATCCATCCGCTGCCTTAGGCTAGGCTCCGGAACATTGATACTTAAGCCACTGGCTGAGGGACTATGTGGCAACACAGGAAAGTTCAGGGAGTCTTTTCGGGACCACATTAGCTGCATGCAATATTTCTCTAATGTTCTGCCCATGCTGCAGGGGAGACATATTTTAGTGTGCTCAGACATTGTGTTAGTGGTGGTGTGCCATGTGAAACATTTATTTATGGCCTTTATCCACCCCACTGAACTAGACGTGTGTTCCGCTCAGGCCCAGCACATTATTGTCAGGGCTTCGTCTACTCATGTCCGGCATTAGGGTTGATGGAAAACTTGTGAATTGATGCACTGGTGGAGACTTTGACCCAAGCTCCTTGGTGCATGGTGCCAATGGAGCTTCATTGGGCTGGTCATTTCATTTTTGAAAGGAGCCCTCTGGGACCTCCCACTAGTGAAAAGTGCTTTCTTGCTTGCTGTCTGTACATGCATCATTACTGCCTAAAGTTCTAGACTCTGCTTTTTTGGACTAGGATACTTTGATAACATGCTCAGGCTCGGATGGTGCCCTATGCATGCTCTGAGAACCTATGTTTGGCTAAAGCTGTTCGTGGAACTGATCAACTGTTGAGCTGAGCCAAGATAAGCTTGCCACTCTTAAAACAGTATCTGTCTCATTGGCTTGTGTAGGTTATTCAGGGGGCCTACAGGGCTGCTGGCTGTCCCATGGCTGCCTCGGCTACGTGGCAGTCTGGCCACAGTGTAGCAACATCAAGGGAATTTCCCTGCAGGCATTATGTGCAGTGGTGACATGGTAGTCACAGCGCATCTTCTCTCATTTCTACAATGTGAACATTGCGGCAGAAGAAGGGCTGACCACAAGTGTTCTGTCTTGGATCACGGGATGCTCTTGTCCCAAGCAGTATATATACCCGCACTTGGTTCACATTTTGTGTAGGTTTTAGCACCACAGTGTCCTTGTCACAAAGCACATTTAAATTACTAAACTGAACATTGAGTCCAAGTCTCTTTTGAGCAGGACAGAGGTGAACGTCAACCTCAAATGTACCCAGTCCAATTGCCATATCTGGGGTGTGGATACTGCTCAGCTTGATCAGTTCATCTGATTTCTGCCAATAGACCATGAGGGCAATGCTTGCAATATTGGTGCTGTTTATCCAGTCAGCATATCTACGGATGCCTACATTGGAACTGGGTCTGCTAGGATAAACTGCCAACAGCTAGCCAGAGTTCAACTGTGATTACACAAGTTATAATGTTTGTTGATCTGTACAAACTCAGTAATCATTGATTTCTCCAATGCACACAACAGTTGTGCCATATTAATTTCTGCATTTTATGGTTGTATTTCTTATTGCTTCTACAGTGATGGGTTACAGTAATATAATGTCTGAATTTCCTAGCTTTCTGTCATTTTTGAGGTTTAAAGCATTTACCTGATATGAATAGAATGAATTTGAGAATGGTTGTTTATTTGTTACTGTGCTACTTTTAATTATTTACAACTTTCAACAATTAGATGTTTATTCTAGTACCGAAAAGTTACTGACTGTGGTAACATATACACAGCTCCTTACTTATTCACGTGTCTCTTCTTTTTTTTCTCAATAGTGCCCAAAAGTGACCTTAGCATTGTGAAGATGGACTGAGACTGTACAGAAAGCGTGATTTTGCCTGGAACATCCTCACAACTCATGTACCGTGGACCAAAAGCTGTCTTTGAACAACATTTTTACTGTTGAGTGTGGAGACTTGTGGACCACTGACCAAAATGACCTGTACAAAGCCTTAAACAAAGTCCCTGTTTAGTAAAAATGAAGATAAGCATTCCTGGATGTCATGTCAGTGCTCATGTTCAGTGGTTTCACGCAAACAGAACAATCTGCCTTCTATAAAGAAAGACCCAATGCACTTGTCTCTTTGGAGTCTGTGGTATCAATCTTAAGAACTTTCTACTGTGATTGTGTGAATCGCAGTTCTATATGGGTGACATGGGAGTACTTCTTGCACTGCAAAAAACTTGTAATTAAGAACCCCAAACATGTTAGGAACAGTTGTAATCACCATCTTGTGCCTGTACTATTGCTTTAAAAGCCTTGCTTTTGGACAGACTATTCTGTTCTTAGACTTCACTATTAAGAAGCCATTTACGGGGTAAACCCAAGACTACTGTTGGCAAAATATGCACTAAACATACAGATATATAATAAGACATTTGACAGCAGATCAGTTGATCATATGTTCACTTGACCACAGCTGACCACAATTTACATTTTCTTAAGTGAATAAAATGTAATGTTAAGTGATGTTTGTATTTCTTGCAAACAAATCATACTTTAGTAATAAAGTAGACATTTAGGGACCAAAACCTTCCTAGCCAAAGAAGACCAAAAGCAAACGTGTCCATCCACCATTAGCCAATGTTGCAACCAACTGCTCACCCATATTTAGTGGGCTTAATTTCAACAAGGGCACTACAACACATTACTACTGGAATACCTTTTGGTGCTTTGCATCAAAGACACTTTGTGTCCTTGTTCAAACATTCTGCACAATTCAATGATTAAGATGTCAATAAAGTCATTCAGGGTTAATGGTGATCAATAAAATTGTTGTATTCGTGTAGTCAGTTTGCTTCTTTACAGTCAACCATTTAACACCAAAACACTCTGACTGACAGTTATTGAATTTTTGTCAGTAGTTTTTAATGTGATGAGATGCATATCACTGCCATTGTTTACAAATTTGCACTGTTGTGTAAAGACAGCCCTATTCATTTGTATATCTATAACATCCTGAGTTATTTTTTTCTGACTGTGGCTTGCAGACTATCTGATAGGAGATCTAATATACTTACTGTGCAGTTCTTTATCAAAATCACTAGAGGCTTGAAATTTGTACCAACCAAAACCAAAAGTCTCAATATAGTCCACCTTTTTTAAGATTATCCAAAACTGGGAACATGCAGAAAGAGAAAAGAATGCAGCATATCTGAAAAGAAGACAAGGATGTGACATTTCTAATGAGAACAGAGATAATGACTGTGGTCTGCAGCTTTTATGCTTTTATCTGTTTTCTCCATCTACAGCAGGAGTAACCAGAAAAAAACTTTTAAGCATTTTCAAGATTTGCCCTAATGATAATGCTGACAGTAGTGTAAGTAAGTAGTAATCTGTAGATGCCAAGGCATATGACTGTGGGTAGTTTATGATTAAAATCTGAAATTGGTTAAATTGTGTGTGTATGGTGCAGCTAAGTTTGGATTTTATTTAACTAAACTGGAGATAAGCTTGTGTAAATCTATGCTACAGGTTTATCAGATGGAAAATGTTCATCCTCATTAGGATCAAATGATTGAATAAAAGGTGATGCCACCTTCAGACATGGTATGTCGTCATTTTTATATTAGAACTGTTGGTATTTTGCAGAGTTCCCTGTGAAAGGTAGGTGAGGTATTATACTGTATAAGTATGGTGCTATACTCTGATTGCAAATTGTGCTCCTGGTGATCTACCTTCCTGCAAACTTCAGCTCCAACCCATGATCATCTAATCACTGGCGTCAGAAGTACCTTGATTAGATGTTACAATTAGGTTGGACAACGTCCTACTCACCATCTAATCCTTTCATTTTGTGCACATGAATGAGAAAGCGTGAGAAAGAATGAGAAGCAGAAGGCTCTACATACCTGTGAGGACCTCAATTTGACACAAAATGGCCCTGCTAGTGTTGCCATCCATCTGAGCAGTGTTTGTTTGTACCAACATGACAATGTTTTAATTCAGCAGAGAATTTCCTTTATGTTCCCATTAAAAATTAGAATTACAATAAAAAAGAATTATAGGATAAAATATTCTCTGTCACATCTTGTTGAATGGGAAGGTTTATTGCCAAAATGAGAAGACATTAAATTATGTTCCGAAAACTGAATTACTGTACACACAAATGTCCTCTTAGAGTCCACATAATACAGTAATACTTCCACTGATCCATATTTTATTTACAATAAAGGAACTAAGAGATAATGTTGATGCAATATTGATCATTTTTGCCATTTTGTACCATTTTGTATCTCATGATCTCATTATTACAGTAGAAAATTAGTTTGGGTTACCAGTCCAGTCTTTCAAAGTCATTATTCCATGACAAAGGACACATTCAAACTGTGACTGGATAAATGTTACTTTCAAAACATGCTGGTGCTGTGTTGTTTAAAGCAAGTGCTCTCTGGAGCATTGCATCTACCTTACAATTGTTAAGCAGGCATACCCCAACTCAAAACAAGAAGACCTGACATAATGACCAGAAAACCGATTAACATTATTGTCAAATTCAAGCTTTGCTTCTTGTTTCATATGGTTTGTATGATTATGAGCCTGCATAAATCAATGACCCTAACAGAATGGTAAGTTGAGCACATTAACAATCTCTCAGTCACATTTACTAAAAGGAAATACATACAAGCAGAATGTGGACTATCTATAGTTTATGCACTACAACAATCTCAGTAGTACAGTTCTTATTAGGGAATAAATAATATAAAATTAAATTTATAAATACAAACGTTAAAAATACATTTTTGGACAGTAGCAACGTGTTCTCGCACACCTCAGTGCATTGAGAGTGTGTATGGGTTGGCTTTGGAGCAGGCCACCCAGTTGGTCAGTTAAAACAAACAAACAAACAACAAAACGCACGACTGTTTGTTTGTGCTGTCATGTGGGAGGAGGTCCATTAGTGTAGCGCAGCATTGGATAGAAGGAGCGGGCAAAGTTATTAGAGAGTGTACAGCTGTAGTCTTGCTCAGACAGTGGCACCAGGCAGGCCAGGACCAGCAGCATGAGGAAGAGGAGATGCAGGGGAAAGGCAGCTCTCAAAACCCGACTGAAAAAAGAGCGCTGCGGAGAGGGGTCCCGCCTCTCCACCCTGGAACAACAACGAAATATGAAGTTTCATGTCAGAACTGCTTTCTTGCAATGCACTGCAATGTATAACAGACTACACAGTTCTTTTCTAGTGATTTAGTGTTAAAATAATGTAATTTCTCATTAAAATAAAATGTATAATATCTAAATAAAATGTAATATGACATCAGACATGTTGATAAGCTTATTTTGTGGATATCGTCAGATAGAAGTAGCATACCACTGTGTGATATAGGTGGGCCATACTGCCCAACACTGTAGTTATTATAATCACAAGAATATGATAATTACTGTTTTTATTAGGTCATCTATGGAAATCAGCATCAATAGCTACTCCTGTTCAAACCAATGTACAGTACCTGCTGGAGCCTAAGGATCTGCTCCCTGCACCAGCCACAGCTGCCAGCTCCTGCGACCACACAACACACACAAACCAGCTCAGTTCTACACCATTAGCTTTCCTCAAATGAATATGCATCATTTAAAGTGCAAAGCTCACATTGCTGGAGAATAGTGCGCAGTAGTAGCATTTTGATGGAGCCTACCTTTGATGATGATTGAGGATCTTGTCCTGTACTCACAGCCATGGCGTCAGATGACTCCTGTAACAATTAACATCCAGGTACATTGTTAATTTATAACAGTTTAAAATGTAGAAGCAGGTATCTATTGACTAATGGTTAACAGAGCTTAACATGACATTTAATTAAACTGCATAATTAAACAAGGCCGTCATTCTGCTCTACTGATGCAAAAGGCAGTAACTGTTGTTAGTGTGTTCTATAGCACTACAGCTTTTAATTCTATCATTGCATGGCTGTTGTCCCCAGTCAGATGATCAGCTTATCCCAATTTCTTACATTTTTATTATTTCATATGTTTCCTTAAGGTCCATTTACAATGTTGGCACAGCTGTATGTAAAAAAATATAGAATTTGTGTACACAACCATTTTCCTCTCAACATAAAAACATGCTATCTGTGTTACTATGCCTTTAAGACTGATATAAGATAAATAGGTTCTGTTCTGAATGGCTGTACTGCATTCGTTCAAAAAGCAGTCTAGAACACTCCTAAAAATGTTAATGAGGGGGCGTGTATATACAGATTAGCCATAAAATTTAAATATGCCTAATATTGTGTAGGTCACCCTCGTGCCATGAAGGCTTGGACTCCACAAGACCTCTGAAAGTGTCCTGTGGTATCTGGCACCAAGATGTTAGCAACAGATCCTGAGGTGGCATCACTGAATACTGGGCACCCATGACCATGATACTTTTATACACTAGATTTATTTGGAAGAAGGCTAAAACCAACTTTCGGGTGCTTGGTCTGCACCAGGGTTTGTGTGACAGCGTTCTGACTTGTTCTAATGAACTGCACTTTGGAGCAACTGCAACAGGGTTTGTTTTAATTTAAACCAATCCTGCCAACTGAAACAAACCTGCTCAGCACCACTTTGACAAATATGTCACCTCACCCCATCCTGTAAACCGCAAACCCCCAACTAAAGATTAGTACCTAATCTTAACTCGATCCTGTTCCAGGAAATACTGACAGTGCTTTCTGGGAAATATTTTGAAGCATACAGCAATTTTCTGCCTATTCTAAAAGATGAGCAATTATGAGCAGATGACTAGTGAAGAATAAAGCCATGTCTGATTTTATCATATCTATTTGGCTATTATTCTTGAGGGTGCATTTATTCTCACTGGTTCTTTTGCAATTAGGATATGTGTACCTAGAACATAGGTATAACTGAAGCTACTACACCTCTACCTACAATGTAAGAGCTGTGGTGTTAGCATTGATAATACTCTTTCTTTTTCCAGTCATATCAATAATTTCTTTTGATTATGGCCTGTTTAATCATTGTTTGGCCTGTTTCAAACATTCGATTTTAGTCATTACATTGGTTACATCATGCATTGACTATTGCCAAATCTTCAATGATTTCAGTTCATTCAGCACTCTGCAGGGCGGATTATTACATGTACCAAGTGAACTGAGCATGTTACACACTTGCAGATTAAGTTACTTTGGCTTCCTGTGTCAGAACAGATTAATAAAAAAAATATATATATATATTAACATTTAAAGCTTTTCATAATCTCTCTCCTGTCTATCTCACACACCTTCTTTGGACCTATAGTCTTCCTTTGAGGTCTTCACCAACAGCTTTTTTATCCCTACCAGCCATCAATCTCAGTACAGTGGGTGCCAGAGCCTTTTCCTATGCTGTGGAACAAACTTCCCTCTGAGCTGGACGCTATCACAGTATTCAAAACTGCTCTTAAAACATATTTATTTAAATGGTCTCATTTACTTGAATTGCTTTTGATTTGGTAATTATATTGATCATATTGAATTTTATTAATTTTCTGTTATTGTAACTGTCCTTACCAATCGCTCTTGAACAGTACGGAGGTCCTGCTTAACCTGACGCAGAAGCAGACGTAATTTGATATCAGTGACATGAAGCTTCTCTCTGGCCTCAAAGCTGTCATCTGTCTCTGACTCTGGGAGCAGCTCGGACGCGATTTCCTGCAGAGAGCTCACTTGCATCTGTCTGCTCTTCAGCTCCTCTTCCAAACCCTGCCAGCCAAGGGAGCAATAGAGGTCAATTAAAGTAGTGCTAAACAATTACTGAATTTGTACAAAAACTGGTCACATCTGACCGGTTTCAGATTTTCTCACTTGAACCATCACCACTAGGGATCTCTATGGACAAATAACTCTGCCTCTTCAGCCCATACAAACTCACTCTGCACTTTACTGGAACTGTACCTTTTTAAACCCACTCACCTTGCTGCATTTAGAACATTTCATATCTATAAGAAAATCCAACATGTACTCCACTACAATGTCCAGTTACTGTTCTATTTGTTTTACTTTTATTACTTGCCAATACCATAGCTAGATTCTGGATATTCCAAAATCATTCCAAGCAATTTCACTGAAATGTTACATTTAGAATTGCTTTCAGACTTACCATCAATACAGTTCTGTGTTCCTGCAATGCAGAGGGCAACACAGCAGGATCAAGGATATTTACAGTGTATCGCCTGCTCTCTGCATGGGCCAACCACAGCAAGAGAGAATGCAGTGTTTCATGGAACTCCTAAAAGAGCAGATGTATAAGGTCAGCGAACATCATACAAGATCAGACAGTTATACATTTGACTCTATACCAGTTCTGATGAAGTTACATTTGGCTAACAATACAACTCACTCAATTTATGCTGTACCCTAAATGTAGTTGGACAAAAGTCAGACTAAACACAAAATTCTGACTTTTTATTTCTGCCTTCTGACTGTTACTATACAAAGAGGTTTCAAATGCTTGGAAAATGCTTGGTTTTTCTTTTCTTTTCTTTTTCAGAATTATATTAAGGAATCATTTGTCAATACACAAAGTTTCAAAGTCGTTTTTTGATGCTCCACTGCCTTGTCATAGAGAGAAGTTCTAACTGCACTATAAAACTCTGGTGGAGCTGCACAAGACCTCTCACGAGAACTGTATAGTGCTGCATAACCCAAGTCATATTTTTTGCAAAATTCTACAATATGACTCTACAACCTCAGTCCATATGCTTCCTTCTTTTTTAGATTTTCAACAAATGCACATGTACAGCTGTCCAACAGGGGATGCTTAAAGTGAAATGCCTACAATGATGTTAACATGAATTACACTGCCCACCTGTAGGGGGATGAGGAAATATTCTCACATGATGCTTTTTTTAAATGGACCAATTACAATGTTTTTGTGAGATAATTCATGGATGTTTAACAATAACAATGGCAATCTCAGGCACTAGTTCACCTGGCTGTCCAGTACTCCAGCAGTAGTAATATGTCATACAGTGTCAGAAACCACATAAGCAAACCTATTTGATATCACCTAACAACATGGTTTACGGTTAGTGTGTGAGGACTTGAGGTCATGCAGCTTGCATAATGCTGGCAGATGGCTATGTACAGTAGCCGTGTAGCTCCAAGTGAAATACCCAGGAAGCAAACTTCAGACACCAGACAGTTCTTGGCTTGTCAACTATATTAGAGGAAAAGTGTATAAATTTGTTTTTATTGGCTGAAGTTGGTCTTTTTAAACTGCTTGCTGGAACATCAGAAGTGCTATCTGAATTTCACATCATTTTATCTGTATGCTTAATTCTGTAAGTAATCTAGACATCTGACCTGGCAGGCCATAAGTGAGTTTCGCAGGCTGTCCTCCCAACCCTCCAGGCCCATGCAGGCTTCAGTCCAGCCTTGGTTCATGTTGCGCAGGCCATCCTGTAGTTGCTGCACTTCTGCACTGGCCTCACTCTCTAACTCTCTACCACCCAGGTTCAGTGACAGCATCAGGGTTTTATAGCGGGCAAAGGACTTCTGCATTTCCTGCAAGAAATAGATATACAGTGATTTAACATTTAACTTTTAAATTGGTGCTGGGCTTTCTTAAAAACGATCAGGATCAAGATATTTTACAAATAATCTCAGCATCACATTATCTGGTGATGTTTTGCACTTATAAAATTAATAAACCTATGCTTTCTGAGTACTGGTACTTTATGCCAACATAATATGCTACAAACATGACACACTGCTGTTTAAAGTATGAAAAACTGGGCTGGAAGATTTAAATGACTTCACATATCACATATAAGTATATTTTTAGAATGTGGCATGATGTACTGCTTCTGCTTCACATTGCCAGAAAGTTGTGATTAGATTCAACTGGTCTGGCAGGAATCATGACTGGCTGTGGCTAGTGAAATGGACCCCAAATGTCAGGTGAATTTGCTTAACGGTGTTGATTTAGTAGCTAAGGGAGCAATTACTTCTTCACATAAGTGATTCGGTTGTTGACTAAATCTTTGTCTTCAATAAAAGGAATGATCATTTTGTGCGTACTCTTGATGTCTTATATTAAAATTAGTTGGGCAATCTGGAACATTTAAATGTGACAAATATGTAAATATTTTTATTGTTTTGAGTGATCTGTTTTTCCATGTTCAGATTATCTTACAATTGCACCAAAGGTAACTTTTCATAGTGTCATAAAACAGAAAGAAACTTTAATTCAATATCATCTTAGGAATGAGGAATAAGAAAACTGGATGAGTGACATCGGTATCAGAACAGTTACAAACATTACAAATAGATATACCCAGCAGTTAAAATAAGGTAAAAAAAACATAAGCTCACACCTTTAGTTGTTTGACCTTGGCTTCCATAAGCTGGACACTGACAGATGTCTCAGCCTTTTGAAGTCTCTCTAGCTCAGGGGTGACACGGCCTAACCAGGAGGTGATATTGTGTAGGTCAGAGGTCAGCTTTTGGGGATCTTTGCTGCTACACTGTTCCTCACTGACAGCCTGTGCTCGCAGCAGCTCCCAGCGCTCAATTACTCCTGCACAGGACATGCACAGAGCATATCAAAAGATGTTGGGAAAACAGATAATCATGGCCTGACAAAACAGGCTCAATCTAATGCATCAGCATTGCATATGTAGATTTTTAAAAATTAGATGGAGAACATCACATGTAACGTGATTTCTATGGCAATGATAATGATTTCTACCTGTTTTACACTTTTAACGCTTAAGGTGCATCAAATAGTTCTTTGAGCAAAACCACAGAAGAACTACTAAAACTGTATTTGTAATAGAGGTGTGAGAGGAAATTGGTAGAGAACCTTCAGATTAAGATTTGGTGAAAAAAGCAAAAGTTGTTCCTTTATGGCATCGCTCATAGAGCCACCTGAAGCACCCTTGTTGTTGAGAGTATATATAAATAAGGCAAAATTTCCATTGCTTCAAAAAAAAACCCAATCTTTTCATCTCCAGTTTCATTATTGTAGGGTCAATATTCTTCTTATTACATTGAAAGTTAGCCAAGAGATGTGCATGGGCATACCTGACGGTTTATTTTCAATGGTGAGTCCAGTAAGGCCATGGTCGTCCTGTTTTTCTTCCTCATCCAGGATCAAAGAAACTTTCTTCACACTCTCAATGCGGTCACTGCACTTGGACATGAGCTGAACCTATCACACAGGCACAGCCCAATCACATTTGAAACAAGTCAAAGCCCTTGCCACATCAGCAGCTATATCTGATTCCAACTGAATTCCTAATCTGCAAATATTTATTCATGTTTTCAGATATGTCGAAATAGAGTCAGAAAGACAGAATACACACTTATCGTTCACTTAGTCACAACTACTTTGTTTGTAGACTTTTCATACACATATTGTATTATCACCTCTAACACCTGTTCAGTGCTCAGTTTCTAACCACAAGAACACATTTTTACTTACATAGTCCTGTTTATAAGGTGTGCTAGCATGTACAGGTGAGTGTTTCTCTGTATCAGGAAGGTTCATTTTGAGGGACGTAATCTCTGGAACACTTTGGATGCTCCAGTTTTGAACCACTGCCACGTCCGATCCTGAGACTGAGAGACAAGAAGGAAAAAGACATTAAACATTACAGGAAAAGCATTGCATATATAACTGTCATTATATATGCACATTCTTTGAGGTAAAAAAAGTATTAGCATCATTGTGCTGTGCCATGCAGCAGAAAGGGCAGTGGCTGTGAAGTGGGAGGACATGCGGGGGGAGTGAGTCTGCTGAGAAAGGGGGGGGGTGTAACCTCTCCATGCCCTCTTCTCCTCTCTTTCTCTCCTGGACAAGACCATCTCTGAGCTCCCACTCTCTGCATAGAGCCAAGGCTTTCATGCTGTGAGTGCTGAGCCAGCTGGGACAGGGAGGAGGACAGGAAGAGGCTTTGATTCATGAGAGACAAAAAGACAGCCCATGACTGGAAGGAATTCAAAATACAAGGCCTTTGATGCAGTGTGTGCCCACTCTATTATCACATACGCACACACAGCACTGTGATATGGCACCAGCATGGGATAGGGTGAAGAGTGATAACAAAGCCATAAACAAATGCAGTGAGGAGAGTCTGCAGCAGGTGGGGGGAGTGCATGTCCAGCTGAAGCTGCACAGCTGCAGACTGAGCAGCAGGTAGGAGACTGATGCCTACCCGAGGTTGGTGTCAAAACCTGCAATGTGGACTTAACAAATGCTTCTGGACTCTCTGTGACCTCCACACCTGAAAGAAGAAGTAGAACGGGGGGCACAGAGACTTTATCAGTCTCAGAGCACATCAGTGGCTTTGAATGACATCAGTGGCCAGCAGTGCTTTTATGGTCATAAGGATCACAACGTGTTAACTGCAAAACAGCTGATATATTTATATTAAAAGTGTTACAATATGTCCCTTTTTTCATCTATTTGCCACAATTTAACCACCATTTAACCAACCATTTTCTTCTTTAAACGCACCTGGTTCAACTTTTTTGTTAATTACCAGGTGTAGTATGTGTGCTTAAATAGGTAAACCACCAAGCTGTGCTGGACAGCAGCAGTCTGGAGAAACTTTAAAAGCCCTGTTGTATGGCATCGATCCAAAGAAATTATATTTAGCATTTTTGGACTGAGGTTGTGGTATGAGTGAGGGTATGACTGTAAGAGTTGGATGGGTGGGTTGAAGGGGTTTCATATTATTGTTTTTATTAATAGCTTTATATTATATAAATGTATGTCATATACATTTTCTGTACATGTATCTCTGACGAAATGGTCAGAAAAACTATACTAAAAAAACTGTATCAGTTACCTGAAAGACCACTGAAAAAGCTGGTGTCCTCATCCTCCTCGTGTGAAGAGGAACCTCCTAGGTCTCCTGTGTGATCCCACTCCAGGGGGATGGAGTCAACGCTGACGGGTGTCTCGCGGCCTGAGCGCTCCAGTGGCGGAGACAGGAGGCACATGGGTGGCTGGTTGATATCCCGGGTTACTTCTGCCAAACCAGAGCCTTCTGTCTCTGTAGTGCTCTCACTGCCACAGAGCTCTGGTTCCTCCAGCAGCAACTGGGAAAGACAGAGATTAAAATAGTATGAGTACAGAACATTCAAAGTTAATAAATCATAACCATTTGCACTGATTGGCCTTTGTCCTTGGTGATTTCCCTGCTTGAACACACTTACTAAAACTGGTAACTAACATATGAGTTCAATCAGGTGTGTCGGAGCCGTGAAATTACCAAATTGTGCTGAACTACAGCCCTCCAGTACTGCTGGCAAATCCTGACAAAGTTTTATTAATGCCAACTTTTCGCAGCTTTTTTTTACGTGAGCTGGAATGCCCATGAGTAGGTACTTTAGATCAGGTGCATTTATGTGTATTATGTATGTCAAAAAAGAAAGTGAGGGGGAGATGGCGTACAGGTCGAGGGCTGGTGAGGCGCTGGTGGAAGCGGGCCACACGGCTGAACACTTCCTGGCAGTAAGAGTGAAGTTCCTCTAGCTCATCCTCTATAAGAGCAGCATCCAGTGGAGAGCTCCTCTGAATCAGGCCCTCCCCAAACACGATTAGAGCATCAATCTTGTTTGTGTTCAGAGTGATCTCCTTCTTAAGGCCCTTTAATTACAGAGAGTCAAGGTTTATAAAATGAGTACAGTTGTATGAATACATTAGAATGTTCGAGTATAATAAATATGAATGTTCTTAAACAGTTAGTGTCTACTTACATTAAGCTGTTTTAGCTTTTGGTGAATGTCACTCTCTGAGAAGTGCTCAACGTTGGTGAGCTGCAGGTCCATCTCAGTCAGCCACACCAGCAGACTCTCTCGTGTGCTCTCAAACTCCTCTCTCTGAGCTGTAAAGTGCTGCAGAAATAGAAAAAAAATAGGTAAAGGCAATGGACAAAAGCAACATCAACTTAAGGGCCTTCTGATCACCCTAACCATAGTTCACTGTTTTAATTTTGTTAGCAAATCTATCAAATTTAACTTCATCATTATTTGATCACCACTTGAAGCTACAATTTTTAAAACATTTCCAAATTCTGATTAGCATTTATTTTTGTGTCTTCAACAGAAATGATTTGAAATTACTGAAAACAATGCTTTAGGGTTTACATAGAAATATAATATCAGAACAGCTTCCCTCTGCTTCATTGTATAAGCAAAGAAATTCAGTGTTTCTAAAAAAAACCTGCAACAATGCTTAAATAAATAATAAATAAATAAATAAATACATGACAAATAATGTATTGCATAAGTGCTTCCAGTAAAGCTGACACACCTGCATAACACTTGTACCATGTTCTATACTATGTATTGATAATGGCCGGTGAAATTGTACATGAGTTCAAAAATGAAGGAACCAATGTCCTGTTCAATGAAACTTGCACAGCAGATGTTTGTGTATGTGTGCATCCTGGTAAAATACATAGCTGCAAGTTATAATGCAGCAAAGCCAGCACAGCACTAGAAAAAGTATATTAGTAATGTATGGGGAATTAGCTGTGATAGTGTTCTCACCCTCAGTCTGCGGAGTATAGCTAACAGTCTTTTCTGCAGAGAGTCCCAGCGCTGGTTTCCTTGATGCACCATGGATCGGAGTTTGCTGGATGTGTCTATGCGATTTTCCCGGGCCAGGCGACTATACTGGTTATTAATGATCTCTAGTTGGGTCAGTTTCTCATGCGCCTCTCTCTGGAATGCCTAAGAGAAAGTCACATACCATAGTGAATTAAGTTACTACAAGAATGTACATCTGTAGAGATAAATCTATTAAATTGTTTTCAATAATTAATTTTTCATCACAAATGATTGTGTTGGAATCATCGGGTGTATAATGGGTATCTCAAATAACAGCTTACATATGTTATGTAGGAGATTTTCGGTTGATCATATTAATAATTAATGAGAATAATAACAATAATGATAAGAATAAAAATAATCTGAATCAAACCTCATATCTTTTGAGCTCTTCTTTGGCAACAGTGTAAAGAACATCAGAAGAGTTGGGTTCAGCAGCAGTGCGCTCAGCAAGATTCAACCAGTCCTCAAAGTGTGAGTAGTCATCTTGAAACTTACACCATAGCCGCCAGGTCTCCTCAATCCTGATGAATGAGATAACATTACTTTTACTTCAGAAACAGTCAGTAAGTGTATCTACATAACTTACCCAATCTAGGCCACTGTTATATCAATATTCTGTGGGCAAGAATCTTAGCATTACATTCATCTGCCATTGTCATGTCACTTGTCCATGGCTGGTAAATAGCATCTGCTACACAAATAAATGTAAATGTACCTCATCCTCCTTTCCAGGGACATGGAGCAGATGTTTCTCCAGCGCTGATCCAGGCTGCGAGTGGTCAGCTGGATGGAATCGTTTTCACCATCGCTGCTGCAGGCATCCTCATCATGCAGGAGCACATCACACAGGGTGAGAATCGAAGCTACACCCTCAGTATGTTGCTCAATGTCCCGCTGCAGCTCCTAAACACAGAGAGTTGAACACTTTCAGTCTGCTGTTCTGTAAACAAAGCTTATTGCTTGTCGGTGGGCTGTAGACCTCCATTAAAGACACTGATAACATACCTTACTTTTACAATAGACTCTTTTAGAGACTTTTGTGGATAGTTCTAAGGAAAAATAAACATTTGTATAAATCCTTTACACTATGCCTGGGTCTTCAAACTTGAAATCGTATATTCCACACACAACAAACAAACTGTGATTCCTTAGTTATGTCACTTTTGCCCTTTTGGCACCTTTATTCTTAGAAGTGTAGTTACTGAGTAAGTCAGACTGGTTACTGGATGGTAATTCTTAAGATTAATACCTAAATATTAAACATATAGTCTGAAGGGTTAAACAGCAGCCAGGAAGTAATGAGCAAATACATTAAGCAGTTGTTGTCTTCACTAAATAGCTTTTTTCAAACTTGTTGTTGCTTGCCTGCTGTTCTGCTAGTCTCTTCTGGATCTCATCTCCATGGCAGATGCTGTAGTACACAGGCTTGGTCAGCTCAGCCTCAATGCGGGACAGCCAGGCCCGCAGGTTACTCATGTTCTTGTCCAGCTGTTGCACTGTTACCATAGTCTCCTTCAGTTTGTTCACTCTGGACACAGAGAGGTCAGAACAAGTCAAATTTATGCCTCATATATAAGCATTAATATTTTTCTAACTAAACTGACTAACATACTGTACAATAGCACATGTCCTAATGGCGAGTCAGTGCTACTTCACCCCTTTTTAGCACTTCTCCAATACCATTCTCTCCCTCTCTTGTCCTTCTAAAAGCTTTCATCTCTCACAGTGCACCCCAAGGTGTCTCCATATCCCTCAAAAGTCACCATGGTAACACACTACTGTGAATCCCCAGCTCAAAACAAGTAACCATAGCTACCCTCACTTCAGATACTGAGCACACAGAGCTCTCAGTTCAAAAGTTGCCAGAGTGGAATAGTACTAGGGCCTAATTAAAAGAATGGGATGAAACAACTTTGATGAATAAGCATTTTTGATATTACACCCATATACATATATAACTATGTATGTATATTTACTATCTATAGGCAATGTGTTTAGGGAAATTAACAATTGCACTGTATTTGCAGAAATGACAACTGCTCTAAAACAACAGAATGAAAAGAAATTATTATAATAATTATAATGCAACGATGTTATTATACAAATTTAACAACACAGTACTAATATTTGATGGCTGCTATACACGTAGAGATGCATATTTAAGAAAAAAAGTGTCTCCTAATGTTTTCCAGAGCTGTATATATAAATACATAGAAAACCCATTATGAAATTACTGAAGAAGTTACAGCTCAAAAGAATTCCCAACATTTTGCCAAAATGTCTTATAAAGAAATTACAAGAATTAAAATGAAAAGAATTTACTTTTGTAGACTGTTCCCTTATCTGCAAAAATATTCAAAACTATTTTCTCAAATGGCTTTTAATTCCAGCAATATCACATTCATCAAAGATTCTCTGTCAATTCAGAGCAATGCTAGACAGGTAAAATATTAGGCAGTCAAAGCCTTACACTTTGACACCTCTAAACTGTGTTTCATTGAGAAAAGTAGAGACTAGATTCACACAACTAAAACCAACAACAACCTTTCAAGGAAAGTTTACAACTTACTTCAGAGTTTTACTTTAGAGTTCTCAAAGTAGAAAAAACAACATTCAAATTTCACTTCTTCTGAAAATGACAAAGTAGAGTAATCCACAGTGCCTTTTGGATATATAAAAACTATATTTTAGTATTCTGTTAGTCTACTTATAGATGTAATTTAGTGTTTAGTTGCAAAAGATTTCAAAGCTTCTACACAGTTTTGATATTAAACTATTACACTAATTATGTCATAAATAATTGGGTCTCCATGAACCAGTACTATTTTTCACCTAAATTATAATGAAACTATGTTTCTCCTATTCCTACTAGATAGAAGGTTAAATGCACATTGACTAACAATTGGTCATTGCTGCTATAACAAATATTGTTTTAAAAAGTGTCTTTGAGGCTCAATTCTTTTCTGAAAGCTGAGATCGAGTATATAGGTAAGACAAGAAAAAGAAGATTGGTCATGCTATGCTTGTCTGTTAGCTCCTCTCAGATGGAATCAAAGCACAGATGCTGACTGACGACAGCTGCTTTGTGCTACACGAGGATAATGCAGAGCATTTATATGGCAAAATCAGAAGGCGTACATCCTATTGTTGAGGACAGCAGTGACAGCATGAGTGTACAGGCCAGCCGTACCTACAGACGGCCTACCGTGACCACTGTGCAGCGGGGTCTGCACTGGCTGCCTGACCCCATTGTGTCCCTTAACATGATGGCTAATGAGAGATGACGGACTCCCCCCTGCCACCCTACCATACACATACACAGCAAATGCACAAAGGGCTGAGGACTGGCCACAACATCCTAACTGGCCATATGGCAAAGCCAGAGCATCCAGCACTGGTAAGAGCTAGCTAAATCCCCCTACTTCCACTACTAGCACCATCTGGCTGTCTCTGTCCACGTCACGGATTTGGGCTTTAGGAACGGTAACTATCTTATAACTATAAGCAAACTACCTTAGTATGCCTGGGATCATTCTGTAAATGTACTATTGAAGAGCAAAGTGAGAATTTGTGATAAACCTGACCCTGTTACCCTATTTTATAAATAAATATATTGTCATTAGAACAAAAGATAAAAGTTGTGGTTTGAATGAGATGAGTACTGGTCACATGTTAACTACACAAAACTTAAATATATGTAATAATCAGAAAGAAGAACACAGAATATGGAAATCTATGGTGAAAATGAGAGCATGTTAAAAACCTACAAATGCAAACCATTAGTTGCTGATCAAAAGCTTTGGGACAACAAAAGAAAACTCACATGCAAACCCCAAGTGTTTACACATAGATAAAGGTCCCATTCAGTTATCTATGCAGTGAATAAAGTGTTAAAAAAGTGGGTCATTATCTATTATTAGAAGAGTTCTTTAACTTCCTGTGGTGTACAAATGTTAATAGCTGTATTTTTAAAACTACACTGATTTCAAAGAAGACAATATGCTTATCACTGAAAAAAAAAGACTAGCCAAAATCAATATGGTT
Organism: Salminus brasiliensis; assembly: GCF_030463535.1. Lineage (NCBI taxonomy): Eukaryota > Metazoa > Chordata > Actinopteri > Characiformes > Bryconidae > Salminus > Salminus brasiliensis. The sequence continues at coordinate 57,053,071 of NC_132878.1, read as the reverse complement.
ATTACAATATATAATATAACTGTCTATTATCGTATGGAATATAATATAATAGCTGAAGTTCTATGTATTATTATTATTATTATTATTATTATTATTAAGTCAAACAGCTGCTTTAAGCACATTTTATTCACCCAGTATGCAATTTCATCTAGTGATAAGCAATCTATTCAGCTGCTCTGTTTAAAAAAAAATAAAAAAGGGCCCATAAGCCACCTGGAAAGCCACTCATTGTCACATGCTTGCATGCCTGTTTTTCTCACCTGGCCTCAATGTGGTCGAACAGGTGCTGCCAACGGTCGTTGACATCACGCAGCGCTCCATGGATTTCAGCCTCTTTAGCACGGTCGCTGGCCAAAAGGAGTTGCTCCCCCAGCTGCTTCAGGTGGCTCTTATTCTCACTGAAGAGGTTAATCTCCTCCATGCAGTCCTGGAGTGACAACAACAATGTACTTCAGTCACTTCAGCCAGTATCTGGCATGTTTTACTCGTTAACACATCTACCTCAAACAAAACCCTTCACCATCCACACACTGTCCTGTTCTAGGCTCAGCAGCTGTCATAACCATACCCCAGCACTCAGGGCTTTCTCTCTCTTTCAGGCCAGCACTCTTGTTCATTTGAATTTGGTGAGGCAAAGACTCCCTTTGACCCTGCTGCTCCCTCTCTCCTTTCTCTGGCTTCACCTGTTTTGTTTGAATCGACCCGATTCGCTTTCATCAGCTGGCCATTGGCTGTTGCCACTGACAACAGTGCAGAAAAACAATGGCCACTTTCTGGTTTGTGATCATTACTCATACACCTCTGACCCAGCAAAAATGTTACGAACACTAAACTCTCTGCTAATGAGTGGCTTACAATTACTATGTAATGAGAGAGAGGCTACATATAGAAGCCCATTGTTCTGAAAAAAAAACAAAAAAAAAAAAACAAAGGGGTAAACAGTTATGTCCTACATACTACAATATTGAGTTATAATAATTAAACTAAACATCTAAATTATTTTTAGTTAGTTGACTTGGGCTGATGTTTGTGAGATTTACTTGAATTGCTTGGACATAAAATGATAATAAAAAACAACATATAAAAAACTATTTTTCTGGCTTGTGTGTATTTCAATAGATACAAACCTTAATCAATTACACATTTTAAAACATTAGGCTTTAAAGCAGTGTGTGATGTCTCCCATGGGAAAGCAGAGATCCCTTTATAATCCTTATATGGATGCTCACAATGCTGCACAACTGACCTATTTTCCCTCTCACCAACATACCATACCAACTTCCTAAAAGACTATAAATGTGCACCATATATTCTCCAAATGAAACATAGTAGTACTCTGATCTCTCTTAGGATGTATATATATCCTTTATTGATATTAGCAATATTTACAAAATGACATGTGACAATTTCAGCGTAGATGAGTGTTACCTTCTTAAGTTTCTCCACCATCTCCTCAACACTGAGGTGTTCACTGCTGTGGTTAACCTTTCTCTCCATTTGTGCTAGCCACTCGCATAGCTCCTTGTTTTTGTCGTTGAAAATAATCCATGCATTCAGACGGTCGGCAATCTCTCGTTTGTGCTGGGACACCTGCACACAGAGATAGAAATGAGAAATGAGCTAATGAACTAATACTCAGAATCAGGTTAGACAAACATGTACATCATTGACACATACAACAGCTTAACTTTCTCTTTAAATGCTAAGAAATTTAGAGTGGAGTACTATTGTGTTACGGTCTGAATGCTTCAGAAAGAAAATATGAGCTTGTCAAGACTTTTCAGGTTCTACTTTTATGGGTAGTGACTCTTAAACGGAAATCAAGGAGGACCACTTACTGCTACAACATAGTTTTCTCTTCTAAAGCCGTAAAAAAGGCTCTTGAAAAGATACGTCTAGGCAGCGCACCAATTGAAATGTGACTTCTACAATCAAACATTTCAGAACATTTCTAACTAACTGCAGGACTAACTACATGGCAGGACTAACTGTGTGAGACCTAACTCTTACAAAAAGCTAAAAGTGCTTTATATACAAGGGTCCTTTAATAAAACACGTATGTCACTGAGTCAGATAGATGTTCAATTGTTAAGCTCGGAATAAAAGTTATAGCCTGTATGGCTCCAAAGCACTAGCACTGTCTGGCAGTTCCTTTATTAGTATGCCCAAACACCATAGCCCAGCAGGGAACATTAATGAGGCTCTTTCACTTTCCCCTAGCCCCAATCTTATTCAGAGAGTGCTGAAGCTAAAGTGTACCCTTTTTTCATAGTTCCATCAACTCCGCACCTGGGAATGTAAAATAAGGCAAATTGACCTTAAGGATCTTTTTTCCTGCCATGTAAGTGGCAGTATTTATAAGCAGGGTGCTATTGAGTGAAATCACAAAGGAATTAAGGTTTACACTGAAATTTACCAGGTACACGTTTATAATGACTGACTGCTTCGTAAATTGAACCTTAAGCTCTGCAAAGGTCAAAGCACTAGGCTCATTTCACACCCACTGTTTTAATCATTTCACCTTTTACTGCAGTTTCATGAGCTGGGGGCCGTGTCATTTAACACAGCAGTTAACTATTCCTCAGAGACACTGAGCTCTATTGTTATTTCTGATGGCTCAAGAGGACCTGTGTTTCCTTTAGAACACACAATGCATCTGGGCCTAACAGACTGAACATGGTCCTGCCTAGCCATCTGCCATCCCATTCCAGTGACTGATTCCACCTGCAACCTGTAGTCCACTGACACAGAAAAACACAGCATCAGGGCATGGTTACCAATGAGCCAAACAACAGAACAGCTACACAATTAACAGAAATAACGTTTTATTGAACAAGCCTCTCTGTGTTGTCTAGTGAGAGGCTCCAAAGTTCACTAAAGGCCTCTGGCTAAAGTGCTGAATCCAAGGAGTGTCCTTTTTGTATTAACTGCTCCAGCCTACTGTTTACAGTTTGTGTAAGCCTTACCTGTACAATACTGGTCTGTCAGTAAGCCATTCAGGCATTTAAATTCATGGTCCAGCTGGACAGACACCTGCACTTTAAATGAAGTTACCCAAGTGCTCTAAACATATGACCACAAGAACTTGACATATATTAAAGAAGTTATTCATAAAAACAACCCAAAATATTAAGAAATGTACATGTGATGGGCTTTTACATTTGATCTTTATCAGACAGATAAACAAAGGGTCTTCAAAGTTAACTCACTCAGCTTTAAATTACTCATGACAACATAATCCAAAAGAGTTCATTAACACAGCAGTGCGGAAGTATCAGCACTTAGATGGGTGGCTTTTCACTACTGTTTATTTGCCACGCTCCAATAACATATAGAATGGACATCCTTCACAGAAAACAAAGCTTGTCAGCTTTAAACCAGCTTTAGAACGATTACTGTGACATTGGATTTTGACTGCAAACATACAAAAAAATGTCTATTAGCTACCTTATACACCTAAAGAGCACCCCAAACATTCTTGGTTATACTCTACACTCATACATAATGGCAAGAAGCACACATTTCATCCACATCCCAGTTTTAACTCTGTCTCTCTCTTTTTTTTCCTCCCATGTGGTGAAGTAGAGTGCTTCCCCCACATTTCCAGATGCAAAGAACCCAGCGGTGAAAGCATTGTGTGACTGAACAACAGCCCCCTGCCCCCCAGGCTACTTTTCCCTCCAATTCCCCCTCTCTCCATTCACTCACCTTAAGGCAAAGTTCTTCCCACTGAGAATGGAGTTCCTCCACCTGTCCCTGAAGTAGCAAGGCATCGGTGGGCAGCACATACTGGGACACGTCCGCCTTCATAGTGGCCAGATCCCTCAATCCTCCTGCCCACAGCTCCAGAGAGTCCTCATGCTCCTGCATAACACAGCAGCCGGCACCAAGTCAAGTCAAACCCCTTTTGCTGCTACGCGCTAAGCCTAGTCCTCCCTTGCTCTCTCTCTCCTTCTCTATGTCACTCTGTCGCTAGCCTGCGGGATTAAGGCCTGCTAGTTGGGACGGGGGAGGGGAGGAGGCGGAGGGGAGAAAATGAGGAGAGTGAAACAGGGGGGGAGTTTCGGGGGGAGGGGGGAAAGAGTACACACATAATAGCCCAATAGGGGAGGTGGGGGAAAGCCCCAATTTGTTGGTACTACTGATTTCACGTGCTTTTAGAAGTTCCTGCGTTTTCCCTACTGACAGATTATGCCATAGCACCTCCCTTTTATGGTTTGATCAAGAAGATTGCTGTACTTGCTGTAGAACAAGATTAGCTCAGCTCAAAAACATGATTTAATCAAATCAGATGTCTTGTATGGAAGACAGCCTGGACAATTGGTCGCTTAATGCTTCAACACAGAACAAAAAACTCTGCAAATGTTCTCACTCATTATTGTTGATGGGTGTTTAGAGTCTTACTGTTATTTAATTTCATTTGTCAGCATGTTACACACGGTAATATGACCTTCAGAAATCAGTCTAACAACAATATGGTTAAACACATTGTGTTTGCACTGGACCTTAAATACCTTGAAGAGCTTCTCTAGGATCTCTAAATTGTCCAGTGGTGTCTGCTTCAGCCTGACGTTAATCTCCTGCAGTCTGAGTGCACTCTCTGCAAGTCCAGCCTCACAGGTATTCCAGTTCTGCAACAAAGCAGGAGAAATCACATTAATGATGAAGAAGGTATGCAGCGTCAGGCTCTCTTAAATTTACCTAGGGGAATGAGCTTATTTGGTCAAGTACTGGAAAGACACAGAACAGAAATTTGGCATGTTGTAATTTTGAAATCTGATCCTCATTTCTAAATGTTGTGGTATACAGTATTACTGTTATATCACCCAAGCCTAGCATACAGCCAATTCATTAAAGGTAGAACTAAACTCAGAATTTTTTTCAGTGCAAAATGAGGCAATGTTAGCATTAGATTTGCCTGTACTCTGTTAGAGTGAGTTACAGGAGCGATTAAGAGACTAAACTGAAATATTCCACTCAAAATACAGTTATGCCTACAGAAAGCATGCAGTCTTTCAAACCCCTACAACTCTAAATCTCTCCCAGCTGAAGGGCTTGCATGTGAATGTGTGTCTGAAAACCTAATTAAAATGTTGGCTTGCTACAGTAGTCTGTAACTCGCAATTTCCACCAGCCTTTCAGGGTGATAAAACCCAGCTGCCTCATTTGTGGATCAAATCAAGATTATGATCTTCTGTCCTCTGACTGCCATACTACAGGAGAGAAACGCGCTAAAACGGAGTATGTAGGTCAAAGGCAGCTAAACGAACAGCTATGCGAACATCAATTTGGCACAGTGAACAAAGAATTCAGTAATGGATTTCACCACTACTGAGGTTCATAAAAGCTGTGTCATTTTTCGATTAGGTTTGAGAAGGATAGCCTTTGTGTAACTCAAGAGCTTTCAGAAATGTGCTATTCAACCGATGTAAAAACATTAGGATTAAACATTTACTGCACATAACATTATACCCTTAATCTAGCTGTAACAAACTCATCTCTGAAGGCAGAGTGAAAATCGTTGAAACAAAAGGCTCCCTTTTACTGATTTAGATCCATGTTCATGTGACATTTTAGCAAGTCCAGCGTTTTGTTGAAAATGTTGGTTGACACTTTGCCTAATCTAAGTTAAGTGAGAGATCCAATTATACTGTAATTTCTCTGCATCTATAATTCTTTCAGAACAGCATCCCATTATGCCAAAATGCATAAAGAGCGTCCAGAATGAGCTCCAAAGCCTGAGGTTTCGGTCACATACCTGAACGATATTTTCTGTGAGAGATTTTCTCTTCTCCACCAAAACGTGGCTCTGTTCCCAAGCTTCCTTCAAGGCCCCCAGCTCGGCACTCAACTTGGCCTGCGTTTGTGCATCTCCCACTAGGAAGATCTGCCTGCCTGTCTGTATGGTCTGACTGTAGAGTTCGTCATGCAAGCTCAGCTGTTCCTCAGCTTGCTAAAGAAACAATAGACACAAAGACTGTGAGAGATGGATAAAACTGTACATAAATTGGTGGTGATGCATCTTGTGATTGGCCAACTCAATCAAATAAAAGATAAGATTAACAGCTAAAGGAAGCTAAACTAACCGTCATATACAACAGTTTAATCATTTATTCTTACCTCATAGTCTTGAATAGACTGTTGGAGCTGTTGAAGGCTGCAAAGTGGCAAGCCAGCAGGGGGAAGTATAGGTTCTAGGTTACCAAGAAGCTTCCAGAGTCTTTCCATGCCTACACCATAGAGCCTCCATTTATCTGTCAGCTGATCCAAACTCCTGCTACGCTTCTGGACTCTGCGGAGTGTGCCTTGCCATTGCTCCTTCAGCTGAGTTAACTTTAGGATTAGATCTCTCCTAAACACCACAGAAACCAAGATCAGGCCCTTGATGTTGTAAACACTGTTATATTCACACACCTACAAACACACTGCTACTATACCCGAGATAAACGCTGACCTTGAACTTCTACAGCTGCTCAACAGCAAAATACTTAAAAAACAAGTCAGTAATGATTTTGTTTCATTTCTTTGTTGGCAGCACAGGCCATTTCATTTCCTGTGAGTAAGTCAGCTTGTTTCAGAGGTGAACTCTCTGGCACTCCCCCTAGAATTATGGTCTCAGCTGGATCTCCACAGGTGGAAAGAATGCTGCTGGAAAACCATGATTTTAATTGCTTCAGATCCCTTTCAAGAGAATATCTCATTATTTAATTTCCTAGCCATAGCAGTCAAACCCCACAGAAAGACAGTATATAAGGAGATATTCTGATGGATTCTGCCAGTATGTGCTTTGTTGCTCACCTATCCATTATCTGGCCATTTTCCAGAAGACTCAAAGCTTCATTAACTACAGCATCCAGGAGCTGCTGACCAATCATAACTTCCATCTTTAGCTTCTGCAGAGACACACAAGAGGAAAATACTAACATCAAATATTTGGCTTTTCCAAAATATGTAAAAAATATCCACCACCACTGATGAAATGGATTTCCATAAATGAGAAAATTTCTTTGATGCCAGCAATCAGTTCTGAAGACAATATTGTCCTCAAGAGCCACCAGCTATCTTCCCACGGACATTGTAGAGCACAGAGGAGCGTCATGAGTAAGAGGCAATGGCACAACATTTGCCTATCTCTGTAACATGATTAAAATCTGCCCAGAGCAACCGCTGTTACAATGTTGTAAATGTATATAGAAGAGAGAGAAAAAAAACATTTCTGACCTGGTGTATTGTGAGTTGCTCTCTTATAGAAGAATTATTTCCAGAAATGTCATTGAAAAGGCCAGACTCTACTTTTTCCAATAAATCCATCCATGCCTGGCATTTAATCTGGAAACTCTGAGCACACAACTCCTCACTATACATCTCCCTAAGAAAAGAACCAGAATATAATCAAAGTTCTCTCAGCACAGTGAAAGCATTTGTAACACATATAACCAACAAACATGGTGGCTTGCAAATAACAACTTCTGTCCAAAAACATAGGAGCATCGTCCAAAATAACTTATCATTCAAATAATTATCACTATTTTAAAGCATGCATTAGCCTTCTTAGCAGCACGCACCTGTGTCTGGCTGTGGCTTGAGAAAAGACCCGCACCCACTGTGTGTTAAGGACTCGCAGGCGCTTTACCATACAATTGCTGAGGTTCAATGTGAGACTGCGTTTATTCAACTCTCCAAGGTCAGGGGTCAGACCACTCTGCTCCAAAAGACTCAGCTTACAAAGCACAGAGAGAGAGACCAAGCAAGACCAAATGAATCAAATTGTGACATTTGACAAATGATAATCTGTTTTTATTCATTTACAAATAAGGCATTTTTAAATAGGCAGTTTTAAGACAGGAAAAATAAGGATCAACTGGTTCACCTTTTGGCGCTCTGTGTTTGCAGTAGTGGAGGTTATTAAGTTTTCATAGCTTTTCAGATGTTGCTCCAGTGATGCCAAATCAGTGTTGAATCTGACATGCTCTTCTAGCTCCTCCTATGGGACACACATGCAAAGCTATTCAAAGGAAGTCTTCCATTGGTTTTACAATATTCACACAACATAAATATAGCTAAATCCATTACCTGGAGCTCTACCCGCCTCCTAGCCAGTGCATGACCCAGACAAACAACATCACGTGAAAGCAACCGGGTCTCTGATTGGATCAGGGCAGTTGTCTGTGACTCCGTCTGTGCAATAAGAGGCTTAGAGGCCACCAACACTTCTGCAACACTGTTCTGCATGGCTTCCATTTCATTCTCCACAACCTGGTAAAGAGACCATTGGAATGTGTAAATGGAAATAACAGAGAGCAGGAGCAAGAGTGATGGGAAAAGAGAGAATATTTAATACCTTCATTCCTAATTCAACACTGTCATTCTGTGACTGATAATACATTACAAATGGAAATGGAACATAGCATGTATCTTTCCATCTTCAGCCTGTTAGATTTTGTCATTCATTTTTAATCAAAAGTAGGCAGGAACATAGCAACAATGTAGTTGTAGCTTGGCACACTTGCTTTACTTCCGTTGCTCTCAAAATGAGCTTACTGACTGAATGGATTTTGATCATTCTGTTTTTTTCTTGCTTTAGTCATCATGCTTTTTCAAATTCAATTCAGAGACGTAGAGGCTTGACATTAAACTAATCTCTCTCTCTTTGTGAAATAAAAGGGTGGGAGGGTCTGGAGAAGCAGAGTATAAGTACTTTGGGGGTATTTTTAGCCTTCTTAACAATGCCCTACGTTAACTCGAAACTTAATGTTCCACTGGATATGTAAAACATCTCTTCTCCAAAATCTACAATGTCTTCAAAGCTCAAAACCTTTTCATTTGCACTCTTTACGTTTTAATTATTACCATAATCGTTTCTATTGTTGCTCATACAGCAACATGAAACAGTTCCTATTTTCCATACTGTGCCCTTCGTAAGTTTCATTTTGATTTATTTTCATCCAGTGTGATTTGATTTCCTGGTGTGACTGTGATGCAAGTCTTGGTAAATCACTCACGCTGATGGCGTTGAGCCTGCAGTGAAGCAGCTCAGTGCTGTTCTCGCCTGTTGCCAGGGGGCTGAGGAGCCCCTCATACTGCTGCCATTGGTGGCTCAGGCACACAGTGCAGTCTCCATAGATCAGTCTGTACTCTTGCCAGAGACGCAGGACTTTTTGAGCCTTCTGCAGCTCCGCACCCACATCCTGGACCGCCACTTTCCACCTGAGGAACACACACATACAAGTACACACACATGCATCAATGCAAGGATACATTTACAAATAAAGACAAAAGAAGACTGTATTTCTGTCAGCCCACAGACTAGTTACGCTTCACTACTGTCTACTCAAGAAAACCTCAAACCGCAGAAAGAAAAATCATTCTGCTTGTAGACAGTTATGAGTTCCAGAGACATTTACCAAAATTCCCATCCAAAAGTGTCAACGTCCTCAACATTCACTTCTGTGAGCAATATTTACAGTGCACTGTGTTTGTACTAGTTATGTAAGATTAAATTTAATATGCAAGGCTATGGAAGGTTAATGTAATGAAGTATTTATACACCCAATGTGTTTATGCACAAATTAGTCCAAGAAGATTCCAGGAAGAACTTTGAGTTCATCAAACACAGCTCCCTCAAGTGTAACCTAAATCCTTCCTTCTATGCTTTTAACGGTGAGAGTGTTTTTTGTAGAATGAAAGCTGGTACTTGGATGTAGTAGAAGTATGTTGTAGGGCCCACACCTACAAAATATTTGCATTTTTCCACAAATGTTTGTGTGGTTTTATGTACCATTTTTATTTTTGATTATTTCATTATCCCTCAGGCTTAAACAGCCTGTTTTTGTTACTGTGCCTTTAACTCTCCTGTTGTGAACCCATTATAATGTAACACTCACTGTGTTACTTTAACAACATGTTCTAAGCTTAAGATGCTCTTTTATTTTGACTATAAAATCTGATAAAACATATTGTGTTATTTATCACAGACATGTTATGTCAAAGTTTAGAACATTTGATTTGATTAGAGTTTTTTTTTGTAGTGGCATAAAATAACATGTTGCCAGTCAAAAATGGATGGTATGATTTCTATTAGTAAATAAAATTACACAAAATCACACTTAATTAATTAAACTCAACCATATTACAAAATTCACAGGAAAAGCAGAATGATTGCTATGGAGATGCTTAAAAGCTGCTGTGGTAGCCCATGTGCTTTTTGAGTGTTATTAGTGTATTCATTTACATATAAAAAAAGATGTGCCCCTATTCATTCCTATGGGGAAAAATCTTACTATCAGACAATCTGGAGTTAGAACAGTGTTACAGTGTTTTAAAAACCGCAGAACGAGATGTTCTTCTAAAAAGACACACATTTAAACAAAGACAAATAAAGACTGTAGCCTGGATTCACATCCATCCATACCACCTACATGCTGTACACACATAAATGTGAGGGTGTGGGAGAGGACTGCCCATCTGATGTTTGATCATGTACCTGAAAATACTTATTATATGACATTTAATTATTATATTTTATATACTTATTATAGTGTCACACATTTGTTTAAAATAAAGTAAAATAAAACCGAAACACAAAATGAAAATGAACAAAATTTAACTTTTAAATTGGTCACATTTGACTTGACATTTGTGATTTTCTTTTGATCATTTGATCCATGTGTTTACATTGTGTGGACACTGTTGTGTTTTTCCTAATGTAGCATACAGTCATTGATCAAAGATGGGCTAAGCTCTGGAGCACAGAAACTGTTACAGCCACAACTGTTACAGACAAGGGCAAAATAGAAGTGATCACTGACCGTGATTTCTCTCGGCCCAGACGGTCACGCAGAAGTGAAGCTGCACCAGGGTGGATTTTGCCTTTCAGGTCTGAGCAAAGGCTGGATAATTTTGTCCAAACTTCCTCTGATCTCTGTAGCCCCGTCTGAAGCTCCTATGGACAAGAATTAGGCTCAGATGTCAAGAGTAATATTTAGAGAGTGAGGTATACATCAAGTAAGGCATCACTTCAGGCCTACACTCCTCCAAAGAAAGAAGTCATATGCTTCTGTATATATATATATATATATATATATATATATATATATATATATATATATATTTCAAAGTCATTCTCTTTGTTTAGCATTCTTCCAATCGCACTATATGTGTTAAAGCTAGTCTACTTTCTCTTTAATCGCTTAATTGGCCAGGATTTCCCACAGTGACTTCCAACTTTCACTCCTACAGATTCAGAATAACTCTGCATTGACTAATGGCTTAGTCCCACCATTGGGAGATCCAGGGTCCCTCACTCTTATCCCTCAGCTACACAGTGTGATCATCTATATATTGCTTATGTAACAGAACTTGTTGATAGTGGTCTCCATGTGCGCACATCTATCTAATCACACTGGCTCAACCACCTATGCGTCCAACAATTGTAGCATCCAGTGATGGGAAATTCTAGCTATTTTGTGTAAACTGGACATGACTTAACATTACAGTGGAAATTGGTTTAAAATGAAAAAAATGAAGTAAGCCTGGGAATAAAGAAAAATGTAAATAAGGAAAAAAGATCAAGTCCTTCCTTACTGAACTACATACATTTTTATACGGTGTAAGAACAAACCTCAAGTTCTTTCACATGTTCCTTGGTCTGCTGGAGTGAAAACAGTCGTGATTTGCTGCATTCAAGCTTATTGCAAATGCTGGCTGTGTGCACGGCTGCATTCCTCAGCTCAGTGTCAAAATGAATCCACTGATCTTTTAGAATGACCAGAGCAGCCTGTACAGCACACTTCTGGAGAAGTAGAGATGGAAAAATATGATAGATTAGATTATATGTACATATTTAAAACCATTTTTATGATTTTGCTTCTTAATTTTGTCATTACTTGTACTTATATATTACTTACTCTGAATCATACAACACTGGCATCATGGCAATCATACAAAGACTGACAGAGTGGTCAGATTTCTCAACTTAATCAGACTGTGTAAATGCCTTTCCTACTAAATCTCTTTTGTTGAGAGACAAGCTGGCACATCTTTACACAACACAGATTTCTTTTTCCAAACACATCCGAATGTAAAGTTAAAGCCATTTTTGAGTTTCAGACCCAATCAGAGCAAATTTTAGCAGATACTAAACGAGGCACTATATTTTGACACTTTTTAAATGATCTGTTGATATTTCACGCCAGTGCAGGTGGCCAATGTAAGTAGGTGCTTCCATGTAAATGAACACAGATACAATAACTTATGATCAGTGCAAAAAACTGGTTTAATTGGCATGCTTCTTGCATTAAAGTGAAAAAAAAGTTTAACAAGTTGTGTTTTGGTTCATTAGGTCAAAATATTTTATACAGGTCAAACTAAAAACTGATTTTTCTGACAAAGTATGCAATTATTTCAGAAAATAAATTATACTGAATATATAATATATCATAACATTTTTCCATTATTTCAGCTCACCCTGAATTTAGCGCTGATCGCATTATTGTAAAATCACAGTTTAATTTTACTCCGTACATTCTGGTAGTTAGGTAAATGTGTGCTGAATGTGACCTCTAACAGCATTTAAGCATCTCTGTGACATTCCTGCAACAGAAGCTAGTGTGCACATGGCTTACACAACCAAAATAGTTGTACAGTAAATATTATACATTTCCTTTGAACAGTAGTTGAAAAAAGTCAAATCATTATTTAGGTAAAAGCTTCTCTTTATACACCTGAGTGTTGTAAAATGAAAAACACCTAATTTTTGAAAGAGCAAGTTAGGGAAGACATTTCTAAGCTTTTTTCAAAGATTTATGAAAGCCCTCAAGACCAGAGTTGTCTAAACCCAATGAAATGTTTGAAATGTGTTGTGTTTTGTCAAAATAAGAAACTACCTGTTGTTTTAAAGCTTGCCACTGTTGAATGGTACTCTCAACCTGCAAGGTGAAGGCCTGATCTCCTGGGTGCTGTCCGTCCTTCTTCCCCAAGAGGTGAAGGGATTTCAGTTGCAGAAGCTCAGCTGATTTCAGATTTTGCTTTTTCTCATCCTGCAAAAAAAACAAAAAAAACAAAACACAACTCAAACATGACTGTCTGCAGAATTATGATACACAATACCACTGTACTGTGATACAAATGTGTTTGGTTATGAAATACCCTGATGATGAATGTTAATTGGGGAAAAAGCAATATGACTAAGAACTACAAAAGTGCACCTTCTGGAAGAAACACAGAATCGTTGTGCTGCTTAAATGGTTCCCACTTCCTACTATGCTCTTGCTATGTGGTATCTATAATGTTCCAAGTGGTTTCTAATGTGTTTTTAGCTGTTTGCTATGGCTTCTTTTGTGTTGCTTGCTAGACCTGGCTAGTACTTGCTAGAGGGGGGCTACAGTGTTGCAAGGTGAGTGCTATGCTATTTCAGGTGGTTGCTATGGTGTTTTTTTAGAGGTTGCTACTCAGTTGCTATGGTTTTTCAGATCATTGGTATTTGTCATGTGGTTGCCGTTGTACTCCATGTAGCTGGTTGGGTGTTTCTAGTGTATTTGTATCATCATGACATTTGAAGGGTGCACAAAGTATTGCACCATATTCATTTGTAAGGGAAAAATTATAGCAAAAATATGTTGCTATGTATGTAAGCTGCATATCCAATCAAAAGCTTGAATCACACAGTTAGACCAAACAATCTGGAGTGTTTACTTAAGTAAATGACTCTGGAAATCAGTTTTAAATTCCTGTGGGAGACCATTTTACATCATCACCAGGTTACTTGTCAACCACTATTACCCTATCAGCTAGGCCTATTGTCAATACTAGTCTAGTGTTCAAATACAGACCTCATAATTCTTTAAAGTTTGCTCTATATCTGTCCAGCCAGTTGGCTTCTCATTCACTCTCATCTTCTCTTCTTGCTCTGATATCCAGCTGTGCAGTCGCTGCAGGCGTCCCTCTCTGTTCTTGCAGTCCAGTCTTTTGTGTTCCATTTCATGTATCTAGATAGTAACAGCACATTTCACAAAAAGCACTTCAATAATTCTCGTGTTTATTTAAAATACACTTAAAACTCTTCTAAACTGGCCATCTTGCAAACTCTCTGCATACTTCACATATTACTCTTTTCATCCCTCAGCTTAAATGTTTTGTAACTCTCTCTGGAAAAGGGCATATGCTAAATGGATAAATGAAAATGAGTAACATGTAAGTGTTGGTTACAGTGCTAGTACTCACCAGGCTGTCAATCTTTCCCTGTAGGAGTGTCCAGCAGAGACTGAGATTGCCCAGTTGCTCAGCAAAGACCAAACGCTTGTTACGACTGGTAGAGTCTTCCACAAAGCTCACCTCCTCCACAGACTGTCTAAAGAAGTCTATACATGGTTGCCGACTTGTAACTTCTGCTTTACAGGCCTGAGGAAAACCAATAAATAATTGCAATAAGCACACAATATTTATTTATGTTACTATGGTATTTCACATTATTATTATTATTATTATTATTATTATTATTTAATAATAATAATAATAATAAAGAGCTAAACATGAAAAACCTGAAACCATGAAAGGGACCAGGCTTAGGGTTTCACTAGCAAAAAAAATGGAATTTTGAATGAACTGGAAAACAATAATCATGAAGTAAAGCAATTTAAACATAGAGGGTGTTGATGAAGAAGAAGATAAATACTTTCAGCCACTCCACAAGAGTGGTGAGCTCAGAGGCATCCTGGACAAGATACTCTCTGGCGCTTTCCTCCTCCAGTCTACCCCCCATGTGCTCCAGCCAGGAAGTCAGTTCAGCCATGACCTCACCACGATCCAGGCCTGCCAGCAGCTAGCACAAGGACAGAGGGAGTGTTTTTTTATGAGTAGTCATAACAATATTTGACTCACTGTCCTACACTTCACAGTCATTCTAGGAGGGAAAATATAACACCTAAACACTTTAATTAACAGCATACAAAAACATATACAAACCCCTAGGCAACTGTGTGCACTTAGCAGAACACAATAACAGCACAGGTGGTCATAGGAGTTCAATGTAAAGCATAAAAACTCCAACTTACCTGTTCCAATTTGTGCTGAACAGAGGGAAGGGTGTTAATGAGTTCTGTCCAGTTTTGCTCAAGCTGTGTTAAATGTTTGCGCAGTTCAGGAGCCTCAGTGTCTGACAGTGTCAGGACCCGCGTACCAGCTTTTACTGCATCAGCCTTCTGCACAGACCTGATGTCCAGCTCCTTAGAGAAGTCCTACAACACACCATTTCAAGCCCAGTTAAAAAATGTTTTAGCTGTCTGTTCAAAGAGTAGTTCAGTAAAAATTGGTTTCTTTAGCTTCGCACTGGAGCTAAAAGTTTCATATAGCTAACATGTACTTGACGTTTTTACCTCTTCAACAAGCACTGTGCAAATTCTATGCTTCCTATCAGTTGTCTAAACACAACAGAAAAAATAAAAGCTTGAAAACGTCTGCTACAACTCTTTGATTAATAAAGCACCATTGTATCCGTTTATATGGATAACAGCAAGTCAGTGTCAGAAACCACAAAGCAAGTCTGCCCAATAACAACAACATTGTAGGCTAGTGTGTAACAATTCAGGCATGTTGGCACAGTGATAATTACTTGTTTTCTGTGTCATGGAGCGGACCAGTTCACAATTTACATATTGAATATTAGCTGAAGATTACCATGAGCTTTGGCAGAAGGAGTTTCGAGTCACACAGGTTGTCCCACATCTGCACTTGTGATCGAGCAGTACCCATCCATGCCTCCAGGTCAGCAGAGATGCTTTGAAACCTACAGAGCAAGCACAAATACAGACACAAAAACAGAAAACCACATAACATCACTGTGAATAAGTCCATGAACTCATTTACGTAATGCTAATGTTGTTTGGTTTTTTTTGCTTTCAAATCATCAAGCAGTTTTTAGTCCTGAAAAGCTGGGGTCCCTCACAGGGATCTTCCTTTATAAACACACCTAATTCAACTCGGTTCAATCGATTTATTATTAGGATTAGTGGTTGTGCTTCGAGTAAGGAACAGTGTTAGACTTCTCCAGGGCACCCCAGGGCTGGTATTGGAAACCCTTGTGTTAAAGTAAGGAAAACACTAAAACATGCTGCACACCGAGTCTCCAGCATTGAGGTATATTGAGAACCTGCAATATACAGATGGAGCCTGCAGCTTGTTTTACTCTTTTTAGTGTGTGTGTGTGTGTGTGTGTGCATGTGTGTGTGTGTGCCACACCTATCATAGTTGACTCTCTTCTCATTTGTGCATTGGATTTCATACTCCAGTCGTCTGCTGAAAGCCAGCCAGTTTGCCTGCAGTCCTGACCCGGGACCAGCATGTGCAACTCTCTCCCAGCAACTGGTCTGGGACTGCAGTGTCCTGCCCAAGTCCTGCAGCAGCCCTAACTGAGGCTTGCTGTCCTCCAGGAGCCCTCGCAACCACTGTGAACCAGAGAAAAATATGGACAGCAGAAAAAAAAGAAAGCAGGTTAGACAAACAAAGTGCATTAAATTAAGAAAGCAAGAAAGAACAAAAAAACAACATTCATAAAAAAATCAAGAATGCAAGAAAGAATGAAAAATAGAAAGAAGGCCCTTTCATCATCTGCTTGTAGTACTAGCTCCCAGTCTCGCTCTCCCTCTCTGCATCCACGCCATCCCTTTCAGTGCTATGGCAACATCAGCCCCCTCACTTCTACCTCTTGAGGATTATGGAATGGGAATGAGCTCCGGATAAATCTATTACTGCCATCCAATAGGCACTGTTCACCGTTCTGCATGAGTCAATCGGACTGAGAAATGAGCTTCCGTAATTGTGGGAGAAGAAATAATACAAGAGCAACGGGCAGTAGAACATGAAGTTCTGCAGACATGGCAACCATCTTTCCAAGTAATTTGATTCGGAATAGAGTGTGCTGTAAAGGGTACCATACAGCCCAAAGCCAATGAATTCTTCACAAAGAAGAAAGTCCTCCTCCCCCTTCTCCTTCATGCCTCATGTACCAAAGCTGCTTGTGCTAGTTCATCAAAGGGCTTGCCAAATAACTTGTCTGAACAGGATGGACCTCCTCATATCCTCTGAATCACTGAGTCTAATGAGACAGATGAATGGCACCTGATAAAACTGCAATGAGAGCATGGTGATCATCAAACTCATAGTGGGAAAGCAGGAACTGGGTAATCAGGCGGTGTGTACTAAGAATAAGAGCTGAGGACAGAATCTTCACATTCTGGATCTTATCCAGAACAACATCATATGCTTCATCTTTTAACTTTAGGAAGTTAAATAACTTTAGGAAGTAGATCTCACTTGGTAGGCTTGCAGTCGTTCCTCAAGCTGAGGTTCATTTTCCATGTCCAGACTTTCACTGGGCATGGCTGCATGTAGCTCTTCCAGCTTCTTGCACAAACTCTTCTTCATCTCCTCATATTGAGACCACTCCTGCAGCCCGCACACAGTAGGATATGGGAAGAAAGAGTACACACAAGTCAATGACTGCTAAACACTGTCATTATTTTACATCAGTGGTGTTCATATAAAGTGCTAGTTGATGGTTTTTAAACTAGTTAAAAGGAGGTTTAATACTGTATTAATAACCATCCACCTTTTTCATCTTAAGGCTCACCACCTCAAGGTCCCGCACCTACTCTCATTTAAGACTGTGAAGTTTTTTGCAACCTACACAGTCATACACGATACAAATAGCAGGTGAAATTACTGTCACATTAAAATATGATAGGTTGGATCAAATGGAAAGATAAAAAATAAAAAATAAAATAAAAACAAATAGACAATATTGTAGGGATGTGGATTGGCGGCACCCGCAGCTTGGAAGAATTCACAGCGGGGCCAGCAGGCTAATCAGGCAAGCGGCTTCACCTGGCACGTGAGCTTCTGATGACTAAGACACCTTAGTACAATCCCCCCGACCCTTTCCTCAAACCGTCCTACAAATATATACACATACGATTTAAGAGTGGAAGTAGGCAGCTTTATGTGCAAAGTTCTAGATGAGAATGAGGATATGGTTATAAGAGAGTATAAAGTGCAGTGTACAAAATGTGCAAAAAGTAAGTGTGCTACACAATGCTGCTTTGGGATGGAGGCACAGAATGATAATGAATTATAATATAATATACATATTTGCAACAATTTTTCCATCAATTTTCCTGTACATTTTATGTTTGTTTTCTACAATATTTTTGCTCATATGTTGGAAACCACTGGAATTTAGTGTTTAGGTGTTTAGTGACTCAGTGGTTAGGGTTCTGTGCAAGACACACGTTCGTACCTGAATGTTTTGTTGCATGTGAGCTCCTTGCTCATGAGCCTTCAAGAGTAATTCAGTCACCAGACGGCCAACATCTCCTTGACCCTGCAGTGCCCCCTCCGGTAGCTTTTCAGACAGATGCAGGATCATCACATAGTAGCTCTTTAACTCCTGGAAGTATTTCTGTCAGCACATTAATTAAACAACAAAATAAAATCAATGATGGACTGACCTGACGATTGACTGTGGGCCTTCAGCCACACACAGTGTGGATTTTCTGGCCAATTCATTAAATCGCAAGATCGCAAGAATCACAATGATAAATAGGTAATAAAGTGTTTGAACATTCAGCAAGACATTAATAAAAGTCTTGGGTTGTCAGGGGTTTAACCTGTGGCTGTGTACCTTGTGTCCTCTGAAAAGGTTCTGGAGTTCACTGCAACTGTGAGACTTAGGGTTTTGGCAGTTTCGCACTCGTTCAGAGCCCAGGTCCAATAGAGCCCTCAAGACCTGTAGAAGTGAATGACAGCAGCGCTGTAGAGCTGCATTTTCTCTTACTGACCCCTGCTGCTCTCGCATGGAACTCCATACATTGCCCTGTCCTGTCTGGGAGGAGAGAAAGAAAAGAGAAAATATTTCCTTTTCTTAAACAATCATACTGAAACAATCACAAAATTCAAAATTATGACCACACAAAAGGGATGATACATATAATTAAATTATGATTAGGACCTAACACATGTCTCTTCTGATACATTCAAAACCAGCCACCACCTCTTTTCAAACTGCTGCCGATGCAGCATTGCCAGGCAGTCAACACGCTCAGAGGAAAGTGCTGGGTCTCCTGTTTATTAGTTTTAGAGGCTTTCTAGTTGTTTGGTTTTCTCTTTCTCTGCTTTTTGGATCAGTCATCACACTGACACTGCCAATATGACCTCAACAAAAGTTCACTTGCACCCACACTTGCATCCGGCCTTCACATCTCATTTGTTACAGGATGATAATTTACCTGTTTGCTGGACCGATCCTGAATATGGCTTCTTGTTTCATCCTGCTGAGTTTCTTTGGTCTTCAACACAGACACTGGGCTTTCAAGCAACTGTTCCCCAGTCTGTGCAACAAGAAATATAACTTCAGAACAGAAATTTACACTACTAATATGGTAACACAGTAATGAATTCTATGTTATCCATTTTATTTATGTTTATATTAATCTCAAAAAATCTTTTTAGTATTATTATGACATTATATAATAATAGAATTAACCTGAAGCTGGAATGTATGACCCAGCTGTCTGCTCAGCAGCTCATCTTGGGATGACAGGGCTCTCTGAGCGGATGATATATAGCTGTTAAGGCACTGCAGGCAGGAAGACACATCTGATGCCTCCAGACCAAATGCCTCAGTGATCTCTGAGTCCATCCCACTTATCTCACTGCTTACTGTGGTCATTTGTGCAGAAATACTCTGACGGAAGGAGAACTGGAGTCAAACTACAGTTGTATTGATGCTCTGAGGACAATGCATACGTTTTTAGGTGGTACTTTAGAACTCAGTATCATATGAGTGTTGTTACCTGCAGGTTTAGCAGATGGAGCTGGTAGGCTTCCCTGCTGTCCTCTGATGGAGTGTGTAGCATGTGAGTGATAGTGGAGAGTGAGTGACTCAGACCAGTCAGGGTATCACACAGCTCGGACTGAACAGTTTCCCTTTCGTCTGCTGCAGCAGCCTAAAGGAAATAGCCAGCAGAATCTCATGTTATTAAGAGACAAAAACAGCCTTTCTTACCTACTGTTTCGTGCCTACTGTTGCAGTCCTAACAAATCTTCATTCAGTTGATAGGACTGGTCATGCAGGTCAAGAATTGACACTAGGAATTGAAAGCAACCTAAAGCATAAAAGTGAATGTCTGAAGTAGACAAACAACATCCAGATGAGCCCATTCAATGTGACACAATCTGAAAGATGCTGGCTTTAACAACAAGACAGTGATCCAAAATGTAAAGCACAATCTAACATACATCCAAGATACTTTAAAAACACATTCTGAAGCTTTTTAGGGGTGACCTTTACAGTCATATGTCATTTACAAATCTACATATTTAAGTAGACATTAAACCTTTCTAAGCTCTGATGTACTGATGTACTCACGCATGCTTTTTGACGGATATGTCGAAGTCGCTCAGTATATCCAAGGATTTCCTGCATGATGGAAGGTCCTGTCACCTGTTGTAAAGGTAAAAGAACAAAATCTATTAAATTATGACTTTATAATGTTATAATTTATAAGCATACTTTATAGATGCATCAGCAGACACAAGATGTCAATATGTTTTATACAGATTTGACAAAGACCTCTGATG
The DNA here is from genome assembly GCF_030463535.1 of Salminus brasiliensis. Lineage (NCBI taxonomy): Eukaryota > Metazoa > Chordata > Actinopteri > Characiformes > Bryconidae > Salminus > Salminus brasiliensis. Next base: position 57,032,440 of record NC_132878.1, on the reverse strand, counting down.
CAATTCTGTCCTGTGCAGTGTCTGAGTCCAACAAAGTCTGAAGTCTGAGCAGAAGCTGGGTCCAGTTGTCCCTCACTGTAGCCATTTCCACCAACTGTCCAGAAACACAGATACCCTTAGCACTGGACCTATATAAAAAGAAGAACTGCTGTTAGTGGTGCTTCAACCCTGATACCAGGGTACCCCTATCAATGTACACTAGGCAAAATCCAGTTTCTCTATTACAACATACCACACATTGACTGGATACAGTGTTTGAGGGCGTTAAAGATGACCAGAAATATTATATGTGCACAAACTGCTAGCTGTGCATGATTTCATCAAAGTAAAACAGGAACTAATACTAAAATAATGTATATAAATATTTATATTACAAGTATTTATTTTCACTGAAAATGTTGCAAATAATGTCTAATATAAAAATTGTGAATGTGTCATACCTAGCATTTGTTTGTGTCTGTTCTTCTAGCTCCAAATCAGAGATGCTGCCATGGCGAGCAATGGCCTCGATTAGATCTCTCTGCTCTCTCAGTTCACCCTGCACCTGCTGCAAGAGAAAAAGAATTAACTGTGTGCTCTAGTAAAGTTCATAGTTCATCATATCATGTATTAATATTATTTCACGATGAATGTGGGTTTACAAATATGCATGTTTTTAGAAATTTAGAAATATGCACTACAGTTTAAATGTTTTAGACATACAATTTGCAAAAAAGGCATAAAAACATAATATCTTATATCATACTGTTGCATCAGTATGATATAACATGGATACTAAGGATATAACATGGTGCAACAAAGCAATAGTTTACCAGAGCTGTATCATCCTGAGGACCAGTGTCTGTGCCTGAGTGAGACAGAACCAGTGTGGGAACTGAGGTCTCCTCTGGCTCACTGGCTTTGCTTGCTGTCTGTGGGACCTTACTAATTGCTGTGCATGCAACAGCTTCTTTCTCCGTGGAGTTAGAGGTGGACCCTTCCAGTTGGTCAGTTAACTTCTTTGGAATATCTGACAAAGTTTCCATGTTATTGGCCTCCTTGTCCTTATCTTTCTGACTAGACCTTGACACACACGTCTTTGTCTCTGTCTCTTCTGATTTAACCAAATTGTTCACGGTCAGTTTTTCAGGCTCCTTCGTGGTTTCTGCCTGTCTGATATCTTCCTCGGTTTCCTTATAACTTGTTTCAGATGGTGGGGCAAGCCTCACTGGTATGAGTTTCTCAAAACTTTGGGAACTGATGGTAGGCACAGAAGCAGTGTCTTTAGCAACTGTGTTATCTGGAAGGCATTTTGTGAGCTGTGAAGGTGAAACAGCATTTCCAGGTTTGGTCTCCGTTTTTAATGGTACAGAACTCTTTTCGTCCTCAGGAGAAGATTCCTGTTACAGGTAAGCCATATTAGTGATGCTTAGCTAAATAATCAACTAATCAACTACTTAATTCACAGATTTTCTAAGTTCATATGGCAAGAAGACAAAACCTACCTTAGTGAAAGAGAGCTTAACCACAGCAGTTGCCTCCATTTCAGAATGCTCATCATCCAGTACAATCTCATCTGGGTCCTGGTGGTTTAGATAGGTTAGGATGAGAACAGTGTTAAAAAGCAGATCTGAGGAAGACAGAATTCATCAAGGAGAAGAGGGCAGCTGTATCTGACAGGACCAAGCAGCTTATGTTTAGAATGGCAAATAGCGGTTGAAAGTGGCTGATGTGACCTAAAAAGGTAAGAAAAAGGAAATATGTATACAGAAATAGTGAACATGAAAAATCTAACAAATATGATTTATTACTTTCCCCAAATACAGTTAATCAGTCAAGACATGTGTGGTGTTTCTAGACTAAGTCACCCGTCACAAATTAATTTGCTCCAAATACACTGACAATCTAAGCCCAGTGTCTGTTAGCTACATAAGCCTAGGATCTCCCATTGTAAACCTACAGTCATATACCAAACATCTGCACATACGGTAAGTGATAAATCAGGTTAATTCGTTTTTCTTTGCTAAATTATAGCTTGAACACGTTCTAATTTAAATGTAAAATGTACTTGAAGTGATCAGTTTAATGTTTTTTAAACAGCTGATATCACAAGAAAACACATGTTTTAATGCCATTTGAAAATGATAGCATGCTTTCAAACAAATGTGTTTTTTATCATTATTGTAAGGTTTTCAATAATCTTGTAATTTTTACTGTATTTTAATCTGCATTTTTGTTTGTTAGTTAAGGAGGAAAGAAAGGAGGAAAGAGTTACGAAGATGAGCTATGTACATACAGCTGTGAAAGGAAGGAAGGAAAAATATTAGGCACATAAAACCAAAGTGGAATGTGACCTGGAATAAGCAAATATCAATAACCAAGAGTCAGAGTGCATTTTTGTAGTTTGGAAAGAAATCAGTGTGAAAAGCAAAAGGATTTCCAGACCAAGGTTGTCCACCAAATCTGTTTAGGCCAGTGAAACTAGAGCCACCTTTCTCAAGATTAAGAGACATTTCTTTTGTACCTCTGGAACACTGCATGTTAGAGTCTCAGAGGAAGACGAGTGACTGCTTCCATCCTCATAATCATCATCTTCGTCATTATAAGGTCTTTCCACTGGAATCTGCTTCATGGTTCCGGGAATTTGTGAGGCCAAGGTTAAAGCATTAAACAAATTCATTCAAAAACTTGTACTTTCAAACTACGGAAAGGGTTTTAAGTAGCATCAAAAATATTGTTTGAATTGTAGCAATAAGGTTTAAAATAATCATCAACAGCAGTCTTCATCAGAGAGAAGAACCATGTTGCATTCAAATGTTCTATACAGTCATGCGAAAAGGCTAGGACACCCCAAAAACCTGTGTGATTTGATAGAGATAACTAAATAAAATAACTAAATAACTTGTTACTACCTAAAATGCCTAAAATTAAAAATCAGGTGCACCACATCAACTGCAATTAGAACAATTAGAACAAACAGAAATCAGTCGTTCCACTGTCCGCTAAAGAATTTACAAATACAACTGCCAACATGGCCAGATCAGGCTGTCCTAGCAAGTTCACCCCAAGAGTGGACCGAAAGTGCGTAAAGAATCCTAGAATGTCATCACTGGATCTACAGGTAATCTTTAGAAATTGCACTTTATTAATTGTATTTTCTATTAAATGACATTTCTTCAGTTTTATTGGTTTAGTTATATTACCTCCATATCCCAATATTATTCAATTGAAGATCAAAAGTCAATATGTTTAAATATATTAAAAAAGACAAAGGTTTCCCAACTTTGTCACATGAAAGTATATAACCATAGCCTGCAGGAAGAAGTTATGAAGAACCCATCTTTTTAAGAATGTAGTGAAAAACTTTGGATGAAATGGAGGATCATGAGGACAGTCTGAAATTACATTGATCTAATTTCATCACCGTGCTAGAACACCTCATCATTTGCAGACAATGTTCAGATGGAATATGAGGCCAAGTTATTTCAGATTTTGTGATAAGAAAAACTCTCAATAAGTATTCAGCTATGCAACGCACAGCTGAGTGTATTTGAAATGTCCTCAGTCGTGCACTTGAATAAAACTGGATGTTAAACTCACCATCAGATTTCCAGGGTACTGAAGAGCTAGGCTGGATGCCGTTGCTTGCTCAGAGGGAGAGATAACATCAATAGAATGACCAATAGCAGCCTGCAAGAAGAGATAAGTAAGCTTTACATAATACTGCTCAGATTGAAGAAAAAAGGAACAAATGCACATGGTTATTCAACAGTGAGGACACATGGATTACAAGTTAAAAAAGTGATAACTAGTAATTGATGTTATTAGGTATCATCACTGGCTGATAATAAACTTGGTTGATACTAACAGCAATACTTAACATTTCACATGAAAGCTTACACTACAACACATTTATGAAATGTGTGACTTGCTTTAAAGATGCATACATTATTAATTTTTCATCATTTTGAAACAGTTAAATATTTCATTATTTTTTGTAACTATTTTACATGATAGAGTCTCCAGAGACACTAATTTTTTAAATGTAGTGTTAGGAGTCTTGCTCAAGGACTTTTATTGGTACAGTGGTGTGTTTGAGTGTGTCGACAGTTATTGGTATCAAAGTGGTGTTGCTTCCTGGTTTAAAAATTAAACTCCCGTGAGCAAGTAATTGATAATATCCTCTGTGCTTTATACTTAAGTGAGCAGAAAAAAATGTAAATGCCCATCAGCTGTAATTCCAATATCAATATTCTTATTTAGTCACGGTAGCCATGGGTCCCACAGATCCCCTTCACTAAATGTGCTCTCAAACTATGGGATGCTTCCCTTCTTTTATTCACACACGTTTCATGTTTGATTAGCTACAGGGGACATGTTTACTACTTAATGACAAAATATGTCATTTGGATTTTTGTTTAAACAATGTTTTAAAAAAGAACAATAACATATCTTCACTGCCATGACCGACATGCAGGGTGTAAGTATGCAATGGTACAGACCTTGAGTTCAGCAGTCTGGTCTTCAGTGAGTTGTTGTAGATCAAGGATGGGTTGCTGAAGCTGCTGGGCTTTTTGGAAGGCTGATAACGAGTGTTCTGCTCCTGCAGGCAGTCCCAGGCCAGCCCTGCATCTCTCAATCTCATCTATAGTCCTGTTCATGACCTGAAGGTTGTCTAGGATTACCTGCAAAATGTGACAAAAATTTGTAATTAGCAGTGCTTCTGAAAAAGAATAAGATCTCGTATATAAAATAGTTACCTCTGTTTATCAAACCAAACAAATGGCCACAATTTCGTAACCATACATGTGATATGGAATGGACTTGCCTGTCTGTTGTGGAGATGTTCCTCTAAGGGAATATCCTCTGTGTCCACAGTAGATAAGATGGTTCTGATTTTTGTTAAATTTTTCTCCATTGTCTTTACTTCTGCTTCAATGGCATCCATTTCCTAAAGAGACAGATAGAATACATATAAAAGGCATGCAGAGAGTGGTGGTTTGTTCCAAAGGTATTGGACATAGCAAGGGACTGTAGTGCTTACCGCTGCTGCATGCTGGAGTTGGGTGAGTGGCTCCAGAGCATGCCGCTGCATATGGACAACACGGGTTTGGACCTGCATAAGGTTCTGCTCTTGAGAACTGGTGTCACACACTGCTGAGATCTCCTCCAGTGCAGGCCCAAAAGCCTCTAGAGCTCCCCGTATCCCCTCGGATTCATCCAGCACCACCTACACACCAAACAGTCTGTCAGATAACTATATAGCTAAGGCAAAGGATCAGCCACCATTTGTAATTCGACAGATGTGCTGTCCAAGAGCCAAGAAAAGGTAAGCTATTCAAAAGGATATGTGCACTAGTGGCCAGACCTGTAAGGAGTTGGCATGACTGTGAAGGCACTTGGCAGTGGTGTAGGTGTGAGGGGTATCCAGCCATGTCTGAGCCTCAGCCAACCACTGGGTAGAGCTGTGAAGAATATCCTCATACTCTTGTAGACATGGAGGGATCTAAATGCATTAATAGAGATCACATAACACATAAATACATTTGAACATTTGGGGTAAATGTTCAAATTTGCCCTTTGCTTTCATTTCACTTTACTTCACTTTAAGCCTCCTCTAAAATGATGGTACTTGCTGAATTCTGACTTTGTGGAGTACGAGAACATGCAGGACTTACTCTGCTAATAAAGGCAGTCCTCTGCTCTGCCTGTTTGGCTACATCCTGGTAGAACTGTAAAGGTTTGGTAAGTTCATCCATGAGCATGTGAGCTCTCTCAGGCTGATCCTCAGCCAGCTCCTGAACCTCAGACTCCAGTTCTGCTATCCGAGAGTGCCACTGGTCTAACTCATCCCATACGCGCTGTATGTGTGTAGAAACACAAACATGTAAGCACACATACAAGAGGATAGTGTCCAGATTGGATGTCTTTTTTACCCTCTGAGTATAATTATGAAATAAACATGTGAAACATGTGAAAACACCTTCAGCGTGTTCTCAGCTTCTTGCACAGTGGAACTCTTCTTCTGCAGAAGGGCCTGCACACAGTTTAAGCCCACAGTCACTTCGCCCAGCTGCTCACTCATTCTGTGGAGAGGGTTAGTACTCTCCATCGCCTGCCTCACCTGAAATGCACAGAAGTCAGTAACCATACTAGATGGTGCAATAAAACTTTTCACATACATAATAAATCACAACTCTTATATACCTTCTCCTTGACATTCTGTAAGCACAGAGTGACTTCGTCATGTAAAGTCTGGATCTCTTGAGGTGGCTCTTTGCTGCTTTTTTTCACTCTGTTCATAATGTCCTGCAGTCTGGCATACTGAGAGCCCAGCTCAACTTTTATTTCCTATATTAAGAGAGGGGCAGACAGGTGAGGCATGCTTCATGGCTTGCACCTGTCAAAACATCCTTTCCACATATATATTTTTTTGTTACTGTTACTGTGTGAACATTTCATGATGAATGGATCAACAGACATTGTCCAAAAGTATTTGGAATTGTTACACCACTTGCAAAGGTTTTTTTGTGGATATGAGTGGTCCAAAAATGTATTTGTATTTAATGATATTTGATATAGTAAAATTGTATTTCTTCTAAACAATTGTCTAAATACTATGTCTCAGCATTAAGCAGATCTGCAATATTACCTTAAACAGGTTCTGAGAATTACATAATACACTTTTTATAGTCATAATGTGAGCACACACCTGTAAATGTGAGGGATCTGACTGGTTCTGCAAGACACACAGCAGTGAGAGAACACTCTGCTGTACTGCCTTCAGCTCTTCCTGCAAACGACCCCACTCCTGGATCTCAGACAGCACTTCACGTCTCACTATGCTGCTTTGTTCTCTAAGGCTGTGAGTACAAACACACATCATGATTTGGACTAATCAGATATATTCAATAAAATACAAGTAAAATCCCCCAATCTTTTAAATGCCGAAGTACTAAAGCCCCAAACCACAGATATTGCATACATTAAAAAAATAAACATAGTATTATGAGTATATAAGTGAAAGGGTGTGAAACTTCAAACACTGTTGTTTTCTTATTCAAACGATAATACTCATACGTCAAATGTAGTTGTAAAACGAGTTATAAAACTTGACTTAACTTCTATTTACTCTACAGAAATTAGACACCCAGCCCAGAAGCCATGGCCCGCAAAGGACAGTAACACTGTCCAGTAAAATTGGTATAAAACTAGTACAATTACAAAATATGTTTGTATTTCTTCTTGTTAAAGTTCTTTGCTTTGCTAGGCTAGGCTGAACTATGCTATATGACCACTATGAGCCGTTACAGTGATATAACCCAACTAATAAAAGCATAACTTGCAATTTTTTGCCACCATTAAGGAACTCAGATACTCTTTACACACCAAAGAAGACCTTTAATAATACTCAATAAATGCATATGATGGGTTTAAACTGGAAAAAACTGATGAATGAAACACTCAAGTATTTCAGGACTAAACTGTTGTTTACAAAGCATGCATAGTTGCACATTGTCATACCTTCGACAGCGGCTTTGCAGTGACTGCAACTCCTGACTCATCTCAGTGGGTTTGTTAAGCTCCTGCAGGTTTGTTCCACAGCGCTGCAAAGAGACCAGGATGAGGTGCTCTTGGTCCAGTGCATCCTGAAGTTGCTCAGTTTGGGCCAGAATCCATTTAAGGTTTCCAAGAGATCTCTTCACTTTGGAAAAATCTGTAAGGACACCCTGAACACGCTCAAGAACTTCTCTGGATTTGTTGATCTAGCAGACAAGACAAAAGAAAATCAAAATACTCTGTTCTTTAAACTGAATGCTGAGTACAATGTTTGGTTATAATGTTACATGAATTTAATTGTTTTTACCCTTAGCCAAATTTCCTTCCATTCTGTTTTTGTATGCGTCACTCTGGATTTCAGGGCTTCCAGTCTGCGTTGCAGCATGGCCCAGTGCCTCCAGAGATTCCCCAGTGTCTGATCAACAGCTGCATTACAGCCTGGGGCCAGGCAGCTCTCTCTCATCTCCTCCAGTCTTCTACTCATGCTCTTCAACTCCTCCTGAAGTGCCTACAGTATATATGTAGAGTATGATAATTTCAGTCACTCATCAAAAGGGAATCACTTGCCATTTTAATTGTTTTGTTTTTTTATACATTTTGTATTTACAATATTTAACGTTTATTTAAAGTTTCTTTGTATCAGCATATAAATGCATATATACATTAATAAATGTATTACTCATGTTCTACAGCTTTCTAAGTAATACTAGAATCCTCTATTAGAATCAACAAAACATTTTGATTTGTTAAAAACAGACTCAAAACTTCTGAACGATAGTGTACAACGTCTTAAACATGTCAAATTGTGTAAAATGAATCCATGCCCTAGACAATGTTCACTTTCACTATCACTGTCATTAAAAAAAATAAAATAAAGCACACCTTAATATCCCGGAGCTGGTCTTTGCACTCTCCTAAAATTGCTGGCTTATGATTGAAGCTTTCGGAGAGTGTACGATCAAAGTTTCTGAGAAGTTGGTTCATTTCATCATGTTGTTTACTGCGACTGGACTGCTCCTTTAAGCACCTGAAAATGTGGTCCCGATCAAAAACATTACATTCAAACCAACAAACCACTCCGGTTCAGTTCACAGAGGTTTTCTCATAATGCTTTTGGGCTTTTAAGCCTTTATAAATGATTGCTGAGAGAACATGCTTTAATTTTATAATTATATTTATTTGAATAAAAACATGAAAGGTCCTAACTACCTCTGAAGTGTCTTCAGTTTGAGCTGAATATGGGCTTCCAAAATAGCATCATGCACAAGAAGGTGGCTGATAACTTGGATTTGGAGCTTCTCAGTGAGAGAGCTGGAGAAGCAGGATTGTATGGGCAATCTGGCACGGATTTCATCCATGTGAGCCTGGAATCCATCAGATAAACTGGCAAGGGTTTGTTGAGTATGGCGCAGTTCTTCCATATAGTCTTTGAAGCTGGCTGAAGGAATGAGGAGTCTGAACTCAACTTGCTGCAGGAAACCAATAGCTTCTTGAACAGCCCATAAGTAATCTTTCAGGGCCTCCTTAGCCTGGATCAGTTTTTCCTAGACAAAATTAAGTGACAAAAAGTATGAAACACTATAGTTGGTGCACATATAGGCCTTTTGGCCCTAACACAATTAATTCTAACATTCTGTTTGTATCTCTATATGATGTAAAAGCATTTACCATATGCATCTTGCATTCTTCTAAAGTTCTTCTCCCCATGTCAGTGGCTTTTCCATAGCTTTCAACTGATGTGCAATCTTTGCAGCCTTCCAACATTCTCAATCCAGAGTCCACAGAACTCTGAATTGCCCAGTACTTTCGTAATGCTTTAACAATGCTCTGGTCTGTGGGTTCCAGACAGCTGATCTGCTTTAGCTGGTGCTTAGCTTTCATAAAGTGCCCAGTCAGAGCAGACAGCTCCATAGGACCGCTGAGATGCTCCACTAGAGAGTGCTCAAGGCTTTTAACCTCATTGCTAACAATTCGCTCCCAGGCAGCAATGCTTTCAAACAAGCTTTGGATCTTTTGCCTCTCTGAGTTTAGCTGGGATGGATAGAGGTCACTAGATAGAGCCTCCAGTTGGTCAGCGGCCTCTTGACAAGACATCATCAGCAAGGGCAACTCTACTAAAAGGCTCTGACCTAGTCTGAGTCGCTTACTGATTTCTATGCTCATATCTGAGACCTGAGAAACTGTCTTCCTTATTGCCTCTCTGTAGGTATCCAAATGTTTCTTGGAGGACAGGTACTTTTCATGTTCTTTGGACTTTTGGTCCAACAGCCTTGCTCTACCCTGTAAAGCCAGGATAGTGCATAGCAGATCTTTCCTCCGATGCTCCTGGCAGTGCTGTGCTTCCTGCACTTGTGACTGATGCTCCATCAGCATGTATCTTACAGGCACAAATGCAGAGAGTGACTCTTGTGTTACAGGATACCTTTGCTTTTCAAAGTCAGTAGTCATTTGGCGTAAGCTCTTCTGGATGGCAGCAAATTCTTCTGTAGAAGACTCCTGGGCGTGCAAGAGTTCCTCCAGTTCCCAGCATGAGGCTCGCTTACATCGCACAATCCCAATGATCTCATTTCGCAAGGTGGTAAGTTTGTCAATAAGGTGGAAGCTCTCTGCCACAGTAAGTCCCTGAATCATGTCCTTTGACTCATTTAGAATTGTCTGAATGGTAACCATCCGTCTCTCAGCTTCTTTCAAGGTAGCTTTGTGCCTTTGATGGTGGACCTTCAAGTCTGCAATGGTGGTTCCGAGCTCTACTGCTGCACATTTACAGGACTCTTTCTCTAACAGTGAGGACACCCAGGTGCTACTCTCTGTGATCTGACTCTCTAGTCTCTGTCTGGCATAAAACATCTTGTAAAGTTCTGCTGAAGAAGAGTCTGACTTCTCTGAGATCATACTGTACAAATTCTCTAAAGCCTCTAGCGCAGAAAAGATAAAAGAGGAATCCCCCTTATTGAGTCTGGCAGTCTCCTCTCTCAGCTTTTTAACAACAGAGGAAAATTTGGATCTTCTTGATGAAATGTCTGCCTGGAGTTTTTTCATGTTGTTAACCTGCTGGTTAGCCTCCTCAGGAAAGAGAGATAACTTCTTTCTCCTGGTGACTTTGTTCTCAATTTGTTTAGCCCAGGTGAAATAGTCTCTAATAATCTCTGTCAGCGAGTGGTCACTGGGAATGGTATCGTGAGTACCAAGCTTCTCCTGCGTATGATGCAATTGAGATTTCACATTTTCTAAGGCTTGCTCAAGCTCCTCTCTCTCCCTCTGCCCCAGTGAACACTGGAAAAGACCCTGACAGAGTTCACAGAGGTACAGGTACCGTTCATTCATTTCCACAAAGTCAGATAATGCCATTATTCTCTGTATGGTATTTTGGCATTGTACATGTGTCTGAGGGGACTGTGAGGGGAATGTTGTCTGCAAAGATGACAGCTCACCCAGCAGCACCTTAGTATCCTTTAGTAGTATAGAAGCTTCTGAAGTACAAATGTCTGCATGCCTCAGACTCAAATCTGCAGTCTCCTCCAAAGTCTGCCACTTCTCTTGCAATGTCTTCACCTGGAGTAGGCATACCACTGGGCCCTCGGTCTCACCTAAATGGGTTGATACCTGGCTGCATGTTTGCAGGAGTTCTTCTAACAATCCCTTCTTTTGCTCCATGGTCTTTAGGAATGCATGCAGCTTTTCTGCTTGAATTACACTGCTTCTCAAAGAATTCCTATAAAACAGAGACAAATGTTGGTAAGTTTAAAACTGAAAGCTGTGAAAATGTTTTTTGACATATTGAAACAAGTACATTTCATTGGTCATATCTAAGATTTAACTTACAGGCTTAGTGAGTCCAGCTCTGTCTCCAGTTCCTGTAGAGTGTCTTGCAGTGCCTGTATTTGCTCATAATACTGTGTAATTTGATGGAGCTGGGCCTCTTTAACTTGTACTGTAGCTGAGGCGTCAAGCAGCGCTGCACTCCATCTACCCTCTACAGCTGGACTGTGCTTGGAGTGACCATTGCCTACACACTGAGATAGTGCAGCCACCTGATCCACAACACACTGTCTGCAGTTCTGAAAAAGAAGTAAGACAGAAGGCGATTTTGTACAATAAACAATGCGCTGTCTGAACTACAGTGGAGGTTATTGGATTAATGGGACATCTATAAACCCTTAATAGGGTAAAAGCAACAATTTTATGTTTCTGGAAAAGGAAACGCACATGAGCTTATGCAACACCAACAGGCTTGGCAGGATGGAAGATAACTAAGGCTTGGCACCATGGAAGATAACTAAAGTAGAGGAAGGCAGCATTTTTTCCTTGGTAATGAAAAAAGTTTAACATCCACTCAAGGAGGAAGGCGTGTCATTGTCAAAGCCTACAATCAAGCGACGCCTTCATAAAATTAAATGCTGAGCTTTTACTTCACGCCTGCCAATGGAACTGGGTCACTGGTGTTTATTAATGATGTAACTGCTGATTGCTAACTACTGATCAATAAGTATTAGATAAAACTGCTGGATCAGTAATAGTCGGCTCGTACAAATGGTTGAAGTAATTAGCATTGCTTTTAAAGGTTAAGATGCCTGCCCTGTTTTTCTTTTTGCTAGATTTTGAATGATCTTTTCATGATTAATGATGTGGTGCTTTGTTGATACCCATGGAAATCCTATAAAAAGCATACTTCGGCTTCCTGGAGTTGCTGGATCATAAGTTCAATGTTGAGCTGGGCTGGCTGGTATCGACATCTCAAAACTCTGAGAACAGTCTTTTCCAGCTGTTTCTCTGTGTCTGTCAGCGATTGTTCCAGGTTCCAGGGAGCCTGTCTAGACTGACTGTCCTGTAAAAACAGAAAATATATGGAAGACAAGAATCTAAAATGCTGGCATGACTGTGCTTGTGTTTATTCGGCATCACAGGATAGCACAGGAAACCACACTGCTCAAGCTTCCTTCCTGGGCAGTCTCTTTCCAAGATCGAGCAGCATCAACATCAACATGACTATCCCAATAATGACACTTCAAAGTTAGCCAGTGTTATCTGATAACCACACCATGATGTAACCTCTCATTATACTGTAATGAGAAATCATTTTTTCCCATTTTTAAAATGCAAGATTCTTTACATTTTTCATGCAAGCCCTGAAACAGAGGTGTGCGGTTAAATGAATGAAGATAAAGTTATGATATCAAAAGAATTAATTATTAATTTAGATTTTTTTCTAACTAAAAGCCAACAGGGAACAGCAGATTTGAACATCTTCAACACTCACTGTGGAAACACTGCTGGTATCAATCAAAGGCTGAACTGCTGTAGTGATGTCCAATAAGGTAGTCCACCCTGATGGTCCGGTAGGCTGGTCTTGGATGTGTCTCACTCTTTCCATACTGCTCTCGTTGGGGACCCCACTTAGAGCATCTTCACCTTCAGACACATCTGACTTGGAGCTGGACATTTCCTCTAGCTATACAATTAGAACACAAAAAAGTTGCATTAGAAATCTATGCACACACAGCCACAGCGAATGTTAACACTGACTGTTTTACTAGAGGAAATCATGTCCCAGCTCCACCCATGTGAGCATGAGTAAGTCCCAGTGGCAGTTGAAGCAGGAATGCAGTCTTTTTGAGAGTAAGGCCATCCCTCTGAGAGGCGTGGTGTGTCTTTAGGCCTCAAGCAGGGTGTAGAGCAGCTGCAGTTCACAGTGAAATTGGTTTCGATGATCCCAACCTAATGAAACACCTGAATTGCACTTGATGACTCTGGATTTGGCTTGCTGACACATTTACCAATTTTGAAGACAAGACATAAATTGTTTTAATCATAGTGCTCAACCAAAAGTAAGCATCTGTCATGTTAATAAATTAAACAATTCTTTAATGTAGTTGCAAAGTGTTTAGATAGTAAAAAGAACCACTGCTACTACTACACTGCACTAAATAACTTAGAAGTGGGCCAGACTGTTGCCAGATGCACTACTGGTGGAACCAAAAAAATACAATACTTCATATTTTTAACAAAACAATTAATTATCGTAATGTTAGTAATTATGTAACTTTTAAACCATTAACTTCTCAACCTCTAAACCGCTGCTTGACTACTAGTTTTTATCACCAGATCTAGTTAAAATTACTGGCTCTCGTATCTTGCTCGTATCCACTACTACACTATATGGGCAAAAATATAGCTTGTTCTGTGTTTGTTGTCTCCACTGTCCACTGAAGGCTTTCTACTAGATTTGGGAGGATTTTACTGCATTTAGCAACAAGAACGTTGGCGAGGTCAGAATGTTGGATCTTAACAAGCCCACCTCATCCCCATCTTCCCAACTCATGTTAAAAGTATTAGATGCAGCACCATCATTCCAGAGAACACAATTCCATTTTATACTTCATACCTCTCAAGCCCACGCCTGGCATTAGGCATGGTATCAATGTTCACTCTAGAGAGTCCTATTCTATTGGCAGTACTTTTTACATCTGTGTCAAAAATGGGAACAACTTAAAGTAGCTGAATGCATTAATTAGAAGGGATGTCCTTAAACATTTGGACATGTAGTGTATTTTAAGTTACCCAAAAGACATAGTGAAGCAGAATAAGGCCAATCTGATACAAGTTAAAGCTACAGTTCTCATAAGGGTCGTTAAAGAGGTGTCAAACTGTTTAATGTCGATCACGACCTTTATAAATCCTATAACAATAACAATAACACAGTAATACTTCCATTTCGAAAAAAAGATTTCCACATGTCAAACCAGCAAAAGGTTTCAGAAAGAACGTTCTAAATTCAGGTACTCTGAAATAACCTCTGCTGAATGTCAAATATGACCATCAGGTATCCTTCATCACATCATGTCAAAATAAACCCCAATAGAGGCAAAAGAAAACTACTGTATTATGAATTAATTAATAATCTAATGAAAGTCACATAAATGTACAGATACCTTTATGTAGATGATGCTGTGTGAATCCTCTGACTGGTCGCTTAAGCATGTTTTAGCAGGAGTGCTGAACAGCTGTGATGGCAGTGTGGTAGTGGACTCCAATTTGTGACTTTTAATTGCTGCTGAATCAGGAGTTTGCTTCTGACTGACATGCTCAATGTCTATTGATTTTATTTCAAGAGAATCGTTCTCTATGACACTGGTATGGCTGGTGCCCATATGGCCCATTCCTGCTGCAGTAGCCTGTGTTCCAAAGATTCCATCTGTCTCCACCATTTGCAAGGAGTTCAATACATCATCCTGTGTGGTGTCCATAGCCTCCACTTGTTTAGTATCTGTAGTTACATCCTGGGGCTCTGCAGTATCTTTATGGCTGGATTCTGCAGACACAGTACATGCTGTGGCTGTAGTGTGTGGATGCCTTGTGTTAGTTGTAGGATCGTATAGTGAGCTGGCTGCACTCATTTGTTTGGAGCTATGTGGCTCCATCTTCTTGTCATCTTCATAGTTTTTCTTATTCAAAGCCAAAGTGGAAGGTTCTGAGCAGTCGCTATTATGAGCTTTTACCTGGTTAGTGTCCAATTCATTTGTCTTTTCTTGTGTCATTATAGATGTGGACTTTTGCTGGTAGGAAACAAATTTGCCATTATGCTGGCATGTCTCCCCCACTGTTGCATTTTGCAGTACAAACGCTTCTACAATATTTGTGACTGATATTGCAGCAGCCTGGTGATTATCTGTGGCCCACTGACTTGACTCTTGTACTTCTGTTTCTTCAGTGGAACTCTTTGTACTAACAGGCGTTTGATGTTGTTGAGTGCATTCATTTTCAGCATGACCTGGTTGCACTGCTTCTGGAAGTGCAAACTGCGTTTCCTCAAAACGATCTAGCGGTTGCATAGGACTCCAGGTTCTCACACATTCTGGCTTCTCTGATTTAGAGTCCATGGGTTTAGCAAAGTCAGGATAAAAAGGGACATTTCTGGAACAGAATTCATGAGCATTCACAGTTTCAGGAGACTCTACATGCTCGTCAGGTCTGAGTATGGGTTGATCAACATCGAGAACGATGGTATAGACTTTTGCAGATTCTGGACTCCGAAAGCCAGACTTGTTTGAATCAGAAACCACAACGTCTGTCTCTGGTCTACATATTTCTGATGCTGAGCCATGTGAAATTTCACTTTCTTTTTGGAAATTTTCATTTTCCTGGCTGAATGTAATTTCATCATCAAATTTAGCATGTGTTCCAGTATCTAAAATTAGTCTGCCAACTTTCTTGAGAGCTGGCTCATCAGTAGAACTTTCATCCTCACGTTGGCTTGCTGTAAAATCAGCAGTACTCTGTGTGGTTTCTTCAAATTCTAGATTTCTCACTTCTGTTTTAGTGATCTTAATGTTGGGTGACACTGAAGTGGAATCTACAGAAAGCAACACTGGTGTGGAAAAAACAGTGTCCAGAACAGTGGTCAAGTCAGGCTTTGGAGCCTCATAGCATTGCTGAAGAGGAGTAGTAATATCAACCATGTCTTTTGTTACAGATGATGGCTTCTGATCTTGCTTTGACAACAGGGTCACATGTGTCTCCTCTCTGATTTGGGTATCTTCCATGTCCTCCTTTATACTGCCAGCAGCCACCTGCATCAGATCACAATGTTATCACAGATACTCAAATGACTCCTTATCCAGATCCATCTCTATGTACTGAAAACCACTGAAACAGTTTTGTTGCCTCAGCAACACATAAAGTTGTTTTTTTTTCTAAAATGCCTGTGAGGAACTCAGGAACATCTGAATAACTTGTACATTACATACCCATTTAGAGCAGCTGTGTTATTCAGAATCCTATGTTGCACATTTCTGAGATCCCATGGTCACAGTGCTATCAGACTAGCATCGCTATAACAAGCTGTAATTACTCTGTAACAAGCTGCAAACAAACTCTGTAATTATTCGTTCTCCTTGTTATGTCCTTGCTCCTTGCTATTGCTAGATGGCCATCTACCGTTCTTAAGTGCTTTCCCTACTTAAACACCCGCTAAACCTAGTGATGAACTTTTTATATGCACAGGATTACCTCAAAATAAATTTTTAATCAGTTATGGCTGCTATTTAACAGGTCAAAGCGGTAACTGTGTTGCTCTTCCTCACTTAGGGTGCTGGAAATGGCTCAAATACACTGAATCGTTCTCCTAAACTTTATCATCTCCTTATAGGTTTTTAAAACAAATTTGTTAGCTCAGGTATCCTAGGGATTAATTAACCGCTTATAGGTTTGCTGCTCTTCCTCATTTAGGGTGCTGGAAATGACTCAAGTACATGTTAATGTTATCCTAGGGCTGCTATCCATTATTGATTTAATTTATTTTATTTCTTTTTATTAATTACATTATTTGTTATGCTTCTATTATTCTTTATGTATGCTTCTGTTTATTGTAAAGCACTTTGAATTGCCACTGTGTATAAAAAGGTGCTATACAAAAAAACTTGCACTGTGCTGTTTTGTCTTGCCATCCCTAAATAATCAGGTGTGTTCGTACTAATTGTCGGACTGTAGATAGATATGTTCAAAATACCAACCTAAAGGTGTGTTTTTTTCTTTGTAATAACTGTGTTAGTAACTTCATTACAGTTGTACTACAGAACTAGGTTTTCAGGTTTAAAGTATATGTCCTTAATTTACTGTAAAAAGTCTCATAAGCCTACATGACAGTATCACATGACAGTTACAGTATATCACAGTTGAAATACTGAATAGTTAAAAAAAACTTTCAAGCCTGTTTAAATGATATTGCGCAAGCATCATTCCTCGGCTCTACAAGTTAATTTGCCGTTACTTAAGAAAAAAATATATTTACTGCTCACCTCAAACATCTTTTCACCTGTCTTCTGATTTTCAAGACAGCTAAGCTGTTTGTGAATGGACTCTCGTAGCATCACTCTCTTAGTGAGCAAACTCTGGACGCTCAGAGACAGGGCTGTCTGACCCTCTGTAGTGCAGCTTTTCAGCAAAGCAGCAGCCAATGCCTCAACATCCTGCAGTTGCTTGTCCTGTTGTCCCAGAGCCAGAAGCAAAGCCTGCAGTGATGAGTCAAAATATTGTTTGAATCTATGAACAGAAGTGTGTGCAAACATAAACTCCAAGCTTCAAGTAAGTTCATTACAGCTCCAAACACATCTCAGAATGCTAAGTAGCACTTTCAAACACATTAGAAAATGGAACACATAATAAATGTGAACTGGATTTGGGCCTCCTGTGACTGGATAAATGTTATTCTATCCTATGCAATTTCCATCTATTTATTATTGATAATCATTGCTAATTACTGAACAAACACATACTTATGGTGTAGCCTGTTTTGATAATGTGTTTGATTTTTGTTCGCACCAATATGCTCTTGATCTGAGGTGTCTCTCAGGCTCATTGCCAAAAGTGTATGTTTTTGTTGCTAATACTGGTTTGAGAAACACAATGTGAAATGTGCATAACGTCAAAATGTTTAGATATGTACAATGAATATTATACTGGACAGAAAGTATCTCTGGTGTACATATGCATTTTATTAGGATTAACAATTTGTGTATATATGCAAACTCACTTGTAGAGTCTCCACTTCAAACGTCTGGTCTTGTGTATGAGGGCACACTAACACTTGCTCTTGCATTCTCTTCTCCAAGTGGTCCAGGATTTCACCACACTGCTTCAGCCTGAGGCTGCAGCATTGTTCTTTCAGAATACTCTCATTCAGACCTTTGCACATGTCCTGCACATATTCACAAGAAAGACACATGTACACACGCAATCTTGAATACTATGAATTAGTCATAACATCTGGCTCTTAAACTTAATGCATCTATATACAAAAGTGCTCACGTTAAGTTGTACAATCAGGCTGGAGACACTGTTTTCCAGACCATCATAGGACGAGCTGGGGTTCTCTATAATCGGTGCATGCTCTTCAATTTGGTCTCTCTGTGTTGTTATTTCAGAGTTCAAGGCTTTGGCTGTGTCCAAAAGGCCAGTGGCCTTCTCCAAAGCCTCCTGCTTCTCAACCAGCCCTGACCAGGGAAAAAGAACAACTAGCCCTGCTTTTTGTTCTTGTAGCTGCTGAAGTCTGTTCTCAACCTGCTGCAGCTGGTTCTGAAAGGAGAAAGAATGTTCCTCTTGGTCTTCACCATTTAGGCTCAACACATGATCACACATCAATCATTGCATATGGCTTACAACAGCTCTGAAAACATGTAGCTGAAAGAAATGTGAATTTGCTAAGCTTTGCTATGTGCTCTGAAGCAGTCTTCTTTTTCTCCCTCTTTATATCAATTTGAGCACAATCAGGATTGTGATGGATCATGTCCAGAGTCTCAAAATGAGACATTTCTGAATGTTTCTTGAAGATACTTTCATATGTCCTAAATGATCCATTCCAATCAGAGAAGCAATGTGACTGTCTGGCATAAGAGAAGTAAAATTTGAAAAGGTTAAGATAAGTTATTTAGAAATTGGTCTATCCTTGGCTTTGGAAATGTTCAACCTTTTCCGCAAAGCAATTTCATCTTTTTTTTTTTTTTGGCAAATTGGTCATTTTTGTCTTGCCTCTCTTTTAAAAAATCCAATGTCCAAGTTCTTTCTGCAGTCGATAAAAATGGCAGAATAAACATTTTTTTGTGTGATAATTACAAAAAAAAGTTCAAATGAACAATTAGATGCTTAGATCACCCTAATAGTCATTACGATTGTCCTAAAATGGTATGTAATTCTAATATATGTGGCATAGTTCATTTATCTATGTTATCTTTAGACTGGTGGCCTGTCCTCCTGCTTTGTTCCCAAAGATTCGGGGTAGACCCTGATCAGGAAGAAATGAATAAGAGGATGGAAGGATGAATGGATGTTATCTTTAGACCTTGTGAACGTGTGGACAAATATTTTTATGTTTTATGTTTTTTCCACGTTCAATGTCAGTGAGTAATTTGAATGCTATTGTACTTGAGATCACTAGTTAAAATATGCCACTGTAATATAACACTGTATAATGTGATCACATGCACAAAAACATGATAAAATTTATATGATCGTCCTGTGAAGGATTGCTTACCGGCAGCCCTGTCAGATTCGCCTCAATGTTTGCCTTTTTTTTCTCTATGTTTACATCCAAAACATCAACCAGTATTCCACTGGTCAAGGTTCCAGTGCTTTCTGCCTTGTGTGTGAAATCCTGCATCTCTTCAAGGAAGTCATTGTGAGCTGAACTTTCTTTGGGTGATTCTTCTGTTTTGTGACAAGACAAAGCTGCTTCACCCTGAGGATGCTGAGGATCAATGAAGTTAGGTTGCAGGGGTAAAGCATCTTGGGTTCTCTGAACAGTGGAGACTTTGAAGTTAAGATCTTCTATGCCTTTATCTTCAGCATCTTTGACCTGTGGCTTTCTGAGATGCTCTGCCTGTTCCCTCCTCAGTATGATCATCTTTTTGGCTGCAAAGATGCTCTCCTGCAGACGGGCTCCATCTTCAGTAAGAGTGTGCAGACTCTCTGGGCTGGCTACATTGGACAGCAGAGCTAAGTTGTGCAGCACAGCATGCCCCTGCTCAGCTTTTGCCTGAAGCTGCTCAAATAAGCCCTGTGGGAGTAAAATGTCATGTAACCTGCAGTGCAGTAATACATCCTTAAAACATGCGGTTACTATGAGAACAAAAGCAAATGAAACTTTGACATTAATTAAGTCATTATTTCTCACTTGATCAGTAAAACAAATGGAGAAAGTCTGTCAAATGACCAGATTCTAGACTTTCGATAGTTATCACATTTGTATTTGTAAGCCAAAAAGAGATATTTTATCATGTTTTGAGTTTGATGAGAAGGCCAGGGACCCCATGCAAATAAACCACAACCTAAGTTCTAAAATGCTGGTTTGATCCAGCTGAACCTTGTGCATGGATAACATAGTGCTTTTATTGACATAATATGTGTTATATGCTTGCACATGAATAAAAAAACATCAAGATAACTTTTGTCTTTTAGCTGGCATCTTTTTGGCAAAACACACTTAAATAAAAATGAATAATGCAAATGTAAAGCACCATTTAAATTATTAATCATTTCTCAGTGAAACATTAGAGAAGACTACCCAGCTAAGACATCACCTTAACATTTTACTTTTATTCTATTCACCTGAATATCCTGGAAGAACTGTGGGCTTCCAGATGCAGTGAGTGCACTAAGGGCATCTTTTATTGCCTGTACAGAGGACATGCACTCCGTCATGCTGGCTGCCACCTGAGCCTTGGCCGCCACCAGCTCCCTGAAAACATCACTGGTTTCAGAGAAGAGCTCCTTCACCTCTCCTATCCTCTTCATCAGCTGGCTCCCAATCACCTAGAAAACACAGCAGAGCATATGGTGATGAGCCAAAGCATTATGACCTCCTGCCTAATATGCTAATGGTCCTCTGCGTGAAGACCTCTGAGTTTCCCCTGTGTCATCTGGCACTATTATATGTTAGCAACACAACCGTTAGGTCCTGTAACGTTGTGTGGTGGAGCCGCATTGGAACAGAATTGTATAAATGGTGCACATGTACCCAGTCATCTTTGTGATGTCAAAGAAAACAGGACTTGAATGGCCAGGTGAACTTTTTCCATTGTTGCAAAGTGCAGTTCAGACACTCCAGTGTCCACTGTAGGAACTTTGTACAGGGTATGGGCACTCTGAACATTCTACGGCTTTGCAAACCCATGCGTGACACAATCTTCCTGTAACTATAATGAAACATTTCTGTTACTTGTGCCACATTATCCCTTCTGTCACTTTGACCCAGATGAGAGAGTCTTTGTTGATGGTGCGCATGATTGAGTAGTCGTTCATGTTTTGTCCCTCCTTAGACCCAATGATGGTAGTTACTCACCACTTCTGACCTCATGCCTGATCTCAAGCCTTGCCATTTCAGAGATGCTCTGGCCCAGATGTCAAAGTCACCCAGACCTTCTGCCTATTTCTCCGACATCCAACAATTTTACTTTGAGACTGTTTAGTTAATGTTGTTCACCTCATGTGTGAGTGTTCATTATCTTTTGGCTTATCCATGTGCATGTGCAGTATGGAAAAAGAGCAGTGGGTAGTAACTACAGCAACAATTAACTATTAAATACAGCCCACGTTTTCTTCCCTTCACATGCACTGACCAGTCCTTAGGCCTGGGTAGACTCACCTGTAGCTCTAGTGGGTGCTCTTTGCTCTGAAGCAGCTCCTGGATCTCAGCAGACCTGCGATGAAAGCGGGCCACGTTGTCCTCCTGGGTCCTTACCTCCTCCTGTGGGGGAAATTGGAAAGAGAAATTGCAACCAAAGGTCTAAAGCTTCACTAAATCAGTGTAGCACTGAAATTAATTTATTTAACAAGCCTAGGTAAATGACATAAAGCTTAGCCCTACAGAGAGTGCGAGGACTGAGCTGCTAGAGACTGCATGGAAAAAAATGAATGAACAGGTTTTCCAAAACTTTTGTTCATGTAGTTAATATAGCCTTTCACTGCTCAGCTCTCACTCCTGAGATAAATAGTTTTAAAGAACTCATTTTCACAAATGCCTAAGAACTGCAGCAGGTAGAGAACCAGCTTAGCTGATATATTTGGTTAGAGAGAAAACAGTGCAGCACAGTGCAGCACAAAAGAACAGGAAACCTGTGACATCATTTAGATGCCAAGTACTTGACACAGCCTCAGAGAATGTGAAAAGCGCCTTGAGTATATGTTTTTGCTTTTGGCCCACTTTAGTCTGTCACTAACATTTGTCTTTCAAGTTTGGCTAAAATGACAAAAACACAGTCAAAGGCTACAAATATAATAACATGACAGCAGACGGGCATAAATCCTGCTTATTTCTCAGCAGATAAATTTACCTGCATAGAAGTGACCTCCTGTACTGTCTGAAAGGGTTGTGACTGGGCAAGTGCTATGAGCTTGCAGGTGGTCCAATCATCCACCTCTCTAGCCAACAGGAGGAGCTTATCCCAAAGGGACAGCCCAACTTGCAGATTGTCTAGACGACAGTCTATCCTCTCGCTCACCTGAGGAACAAGTGATGAAGAGCATATGTCATGTTCTAGACATATCCTGTTTGTGAAGTGAAAAGAAACAGTGTAATGCAAGTGGTATCAGCAGTATCATTCTAAACAGTACAGCTTAATGGTGTTAGGAAGTAAAGCAGCATACATCCAGCCAGCGGTCCATAAGTGCATCAGCTTCGCTCTCAAATGGAGCCTCCGGACAGTCTGGAATCTTCCTAATCTGAGACTGTAGCTGTCTGCACACTGCCCTGAACTCCTCCACCTTGTCTCCGACAGCACTCAACTCCAATTTAATATCGTTAACCTACACATACAAAAAAAGAGAGAGAAAAAAAAATAAGACACACATAAATATAATAAAACATCATATGAGAACCAATATGCATGACATTTAATAATTTTAACTTTAACTTCAATCAATTCATATATACAAAAGTCAATATCATATCATAGTACATACCTAATAAGTAACAGTAGCTAATAATTCAAATAATTCAAACTAGTTTTATTAGATTTGAACTGAATACTATGTATCATCTTGTATGGTTAGTTTGCAAAAATGAATCTAAGCGAAATATGCATTTGGAACATTATCTGGCTAATGCTGCCATCTACTGCAACTAAGCAGAGTATTACAGTGTACAGTGTATAAGAATGGTACAGCTCATACACGAGTCAAGAGCCGCTGGAGGTTGTCTTTGCCCATGTAGGAAGCCTGTTCACTGATGGTCTGTTCTGCTCTCTGCAGGGTGTCCCCCAGATGACTGCGACAGTTCTGGAACCTCTTCAACAGCTCTGTCAGGGAAAGGCACTCCTCCCGACTATGCAAAACCAAACAACATAAATGCTTTACATGTACTGCTTGGCACTTTTGTACTGTATAAGCAACCAAATTATAATTTTCAATAGTGCTCTGACCTTTCAGTAACTGCTGTGTGTGTCTCTTTCCACTGTGCCTCCAGCTCGTTGAGGTCATCGTGTCTGTGTGTCTGTGATACATCCTGCACACTTTGGATGTCTGAATGCAGAGCGGTTAGCTTACTCTCTATGTCTGTCAAACAACGCAATCTGGAGGGAGACAGATATGCAAAAGTTAAAACACCCCATTAAAGCCTTAATATATATATATATATATATATATATATATATATATATATATATATATAAATATATATATATATATATATATATATATATATATTATATATATATTTTTAAGCATCTGGTCATTTGATTGAACAATATTGGGAGATGGGGGTAATATAACCAAACACAATATGACTCCTAAAAAAGACACAGATCTGATTTTGTCAAAGCCTAATGAACACAAATATAAATCTTTTCAAATCAAAATAGAACCACACACTATAAATGATTCATTTAAATGAATGAAAAGTGCTGCAGCAATCTACTAAATTCTTTACCAATACGCTCCCCACAAAATTTTTAAAATAAGGCTTGTAATGCAATGTAATGTTGCAGTATGGTCAACCCAGAATGTGCCTCCTGCTCTCACCTGTGCTGCAGGGCAGGAAGAGTGGGTTCCTTTAGGCCCTGTCTCTCCAGCATTCCCTGCAGCTCCCTAAGCGTAGCCTGCAGGGCTTTCTTCTTCCTATCCAACATTCGCTCCCTCTGCTCCTCTTCCTCCTTGCCCTGTGCTCCTTTCTCTGCCCTGCCTGCCGTTATCCCTGCTGCACGTTTAAACAGTGTACACACTATGTCCTGACAGCTTCCTATTCTAGTGTCCAATGAGACGCACACCCCTGCGTCCTCCAGCATATGGTCTAAATCTTCAGCTTTCTCCTTAGCCTCTTGGAGCCTCTGTTGGATGGAAGCTGCTGGTAATGCAGAGGTCTCTGATGTTGTGGGAAGCTCCACATGCAGCTGGTGTAAAATGGGCAGGAGATGTTCTAGAGCATCCAGAGCTGACTGTGCTTTCCCTAAATTATTCTTCAGCTGCTCCAGGTGGTCTGTGCAATTCTGAATAGTGTGCTGCAGTGGCAGATGGGTCAAAAGCTCATCTTCAGTCAGGCCTGCAGAGTCTGCTGCCTTACTCTCTGAATCAGCGAGAAGTTTCAGTTCCCTTTGAATGTGTTCACCCACAAGCTGGGAGAAGGACAAAGCCAGGGTTAGTAAATTAGTCATATTATCAAAAAAGGATTGTCTGCACTTGTAAAGACACTACGAATAACAATGACCAGAAATGCCAAGCCAAGATATATGGTGCTTCTTTACTTTCTCAATGGAGCTATGCGGCTAATGACTATAGTGCCCGTGTAATAGCAGCATAGAGCAAACTACCTAAAAAACGTCCTAAATCACCAAACACTTGCCTCAAACCATACCCCGTTGTTAAATAATCTCAACTAGACTCGCTTATATGGTTTCTTATACTTTATGACAATACACCCATAGGCAATTACATGGAGTTGGAACCTCCTCTGCAGCTCTAACAACAGTTTAGAAATTCTGCAGTTATTGAGTCAGCATTGGAGTGAGACTTTTATGCACTATGATCCTCAGCACTCACCGACCACGCTCTGTAATTTTACAAGGTCTGACACTTTGTGAGTTGATGTGGTTCATAAATGTTCCCCTTTTTAACAATGCCACTCACAGTTGATGGTGGAATATTTAGGAGTAAAGTAATTTCACCAACTGACTTGTACCAGCAATGGCGTCCTATAACAGTACCACGCTGGAATTCAAAGAGCTTTTCAGAACCACCCACTTTTTCACTAATGTGTGTAAAGGAAGACTGCATGGCTAGGGGCTTGTCTGAATTCAGTAATTAAGAGGTGTGTCCCAATACTTTTGTCCATAAAGTGTATGGTAATTTTCACATATAACAATATTATGCAATGACAGAAGTCTATTTTGCGACATGAGTGAAGCTACATGCTTTACATACTTGACTGGCGTAAAAAAGCAAACTATGGACACCAAATATGATTTGGGTATTGAACTGCATTTCTACACTTTGAGCAAGGGCTTTTTTTAAAGACTGCAGAGTAAGTTCATAAGATGCTGTACCTTTATGCCTCCATGTAGAGCTCTGGATTCTGTGAGGACAAAGCCAGTGATGTCCATTGGTTTTTGAGTGAGCTGGTTTAGCTGATCAGATATCAGTTTTATATTAACCTCGACTGGCTCCAACAGCTCCAAAGCACTCTCCAGTGACTTCATCCTACAAAATGAATATTTTTTGCACTTTGTGGTACTATACAATTGGCCAAATATTGTGTACTCGTGCGTGAGTGGTTGTATGTGCATTACCTGGCCTGAAAGGTGATCTGCTGACCTCTCCACTGCTGAATGAGCAGTATTCTCTCTGACTCAACATTGCAGCCATCATCCATGTGTGAAGAACTCTGGAGATCAAGTTCTGACCACAGAGCCTCTGTCTGCTGTTTCAGTGTCTGTACACAACATAACAGCCAGTCACATTTACCAGTTTGTTTTGACTTTTTTTATTATTTTGTTTTTATTGTATTAGTGTAATTTGGTCATTTTTGAAACATGTGGCATTCTGGTTATAGTTTAATAATTACTTTATTCTTGATGTTGTACAGTTTTCTCTCGTTTAAAATAAACTAACAGCTTTTTTAATCAACACTATATATATTAGCATCCTACTAATATTATGATATTATATGATATGTGATTTCTTTATTGAGAATTGGTATACACAGCCTTAATATACAAAGCTAATCAAATATAAAACATCATATTTTCAGCAACTTTTAATATACAGTTACTGTCATAAAAAATCTAACCCACCAATGAGGTCTGCGCAAAAGTTTGGGCATCTTACAGTAAAAGCCCCTTTGGCAGAAATCACAGTTCACAAATGTTTTTGTAGCCAAAGTCTTTGAATTGTTGTAGTTGGACCCTTTTATCCCTGTTCTTTGCAGAATGCCTCTAGTTCTGAGAAATTCTTGGGTTGTCTTGCTATACAGCATGTTTAAGGTCTATTCACACATTTTCTATGCTATATAATATTTCTATGCCATAATTATCTGTTAATTCCCATGGTAAATTTCCCAACTTTGAACATTTTGAATATTGTAACCCTAGGAAAGACAAACTTTTAATTTAAAGCTGGACAGAAACTAATAGAGAACCTGGGCTTCTTGGAGGTGGGCATTCAGGGAGGCATGTGAGAGACTGGAGCTTGTAGGGAACCCTGTCTTCAGATGCTCACTGTTCATCTGCAGCTGCTGCCGCAAAGCTGAGTGGGCAGCACTGTGGCTATAAAAAAGAACAGATAAACCCCACTGCAGCAAAGGCAAAGACTCACATTGTAATAAGCAACTGAAGTCTGTAACACCATCCTTTCCTTCTTTAAATAAGTCAGTTATATATATATAAATGGCAACTTCTTGTAAGCTCCATCAGAATTACACATACATTAAACATACAACAAGCCAAAGAAATACAAGCACAAACAGTGCTCCTACCTTCATGAATCAGTGAAGCTGGACTTACTTGCTGTGAGTTTCCTGTGGGGTAGTATTTTCTTCCTGTACTTGGCTAATGTGAATAACAGTCCTGTTGGGGGTTTGTTTGGTACCCACGCTGTTGGCCTGAACGACACCCTGCGGGAGTGGGGAAAGATAAGGCTGAGTTACAGGGTCACCAACTCCCAAAGCAAACGTGTGTGCTATCCAACAGCCCTATCCAATTACATAGGATTAACATTAACAAGCCACGGTTTGGCTTAAGAGGGTCAACCTCAGCCTATCAGCAATGGCAACTTCTTGTAAGCTCCATCAGAGTGCTTAGAGACTGCAAAACATGAGTACAGGAACATTTACGTTAACATTTTTCATCTAAAGGAAGTGCACATCAAACACTGTGCATGTGACATAACTGCTCCTGTGCAAACTGGCATATATGTGTGCAAATGATGGCCAGTTTAAAAACCATTATTACACCATTTGAAAGCCTTATCTGTCCTTTTACATTAAGTAAAAGATAATTGTATTTTTTAAATGCTACATTTCTTTATTTCTTTAAATATATTGCACATACAACCACAAACGCACATGCATATATATGCACATGTCAATGTGCATGTACCTGTAAGTGTGCTTGGCTCAGTGATTGGTCAGCAGGCAGTCTAGTCTCTCTCAGCAGGGTGCTGTCCTGAGTTTGCTCCCCCCTGCTAAGAACACACACATACACATTAACCCACTCACATGGCACATTAGGTTCAACCAGTCCATAGGGTGGAATATGTGAAATACATAGGAACAATGACTAAGGGCTGTGGTGATGCCTCAATGTACACCTTTTGGATGGTTCTCACTGTTGCCTTAAATAAATGCGGAATACAACTTCCCCCAGGTCCACAGGTCCACATGTGCAGTATTCAAATGAACCACCACTCCAGGACTTACCTGTGCTGGGGTAGCACTCTGTTGCTGGTTGGGTTAACATGGTACTGAACAGTCTCTAGTTTGCCCCCACTCTCCCTCAGATGGGTGGTGGCCAGACAGGAGCTGGCTGATGTCTTCAGCGTGTCACTAAGCCCCTGCAGAGCCTCCAGACGTCCCCTAGGCTCCACGATCAAGGAGCATGCCTGGAGGAGGTGGCACAACACAATGTGCATGATTCTGCAGTGCAGTATGCATTTGAAATGGCAAAGCTTCATCTTTGGGATCTTTAGTACTACATTAAAGTACAGCTGCAATTACAATCAGTACAGAATTTGTTAATCTAGGATTGAGTCTGTAAATCATGTCCATCCCACATTCTATTTCATCAGTTGTTTAAAACACAGTGTAGTAAAAAATATAGTATATATGTGTGGAAATGTGTAATAGCATAGCTCTGCAACTCTACTGTCTGGCTTTGTGCAGAGGCACTTGTACGATGACCGTTTTGAAAGGGAGGTGACAATCCCATTAGAGATAATAAGGCTTGCTAGAGACTAAATGAAAGTGATTAGACACTAAGTGTTTACTAATGCAAACATGCAAACAAGGTGCTTCTTCTTACAGTCTGCCCAGACATGCAACACAGCCATCAATCATAACTGCACATCAAATGGCTTCATGATCGAACACAGCAGGAATCTCTGGGAGCTCTACCAAATGAGTAATTAGACTTGGAGGTATTTCAGAAATTCTGTGAAGCACAGTTATGTGTCACTACTTTAATGTTACAAATCTATAATGTGTAAGTGTATTTTTTGTTTAATGCTTTTTTGTAGGCTGAGGCTGCATCCATACAGGTACCTTGCAACTATGCTCTGTAAAAGAAGGAACAACCTAAAATATAAAAAAGCAGTTGTAGCTTATGTAACCCTCTCTGTGGTATAAACTAGACATGACCAGCTTTCCAAGTTTAAACCTCCATGGGTTCAAGAACCAACTTGAATGAACTGTAAATTGCACTATAACTGTAAATTACTGCTGTCAGATCACAACCTTGTTACCTTTTGTTAGTTTTACTATACTTTACTTTACCCTATTTTTAACACTAGCAGCCATTTATGATGGTGTGAATGGATCATGGAGAATGGACTAATAGAAATAGTCCAACATTTGGAATACAGTCTCTTTACATTAACACTGCATTCAGGAAAGGAACATCTTATTCTCCTAAAAAGTTAGCATCTTAATGTTGGAGCTACTGGGTTTTGTAGTAAAGCAGATACATGTAGAGAAAATGAATCCTACTCAAGTGAGAAGAGAGCAGATACAGTGGTGCTGGTGTGATTGTTATGCAAGGGCATGCAGGTTAAAGCATGCAGTGTTAAGGTACCTGTTCACTGCATACTTGGTCTGGAACACAGGCTGGGGTTTCAATGTTAGTGTCTATTTCAGATTTTAAAGCAGCCACAATAATCGGCTCCCTTCGCCGAACCTCTCGCCACAAATCTGGCAGAAATGACTCTATTGCCGAATGCACAGCCTAGGCAGTGAGACACAGTAGAGGTTTTTAGATTCACCTCAGAATACATCTTGCAGAAATGACATGCATGGTTATAACAGCAAGTTATGCTGTACTTCTCCAAAGATCTAACAAATATTATTTATGTGCCTAGGCCTACATCGAAACATGTGATACTGACAGTGAACGTGCCCTGACAGGCTCCTGGCTCTTCATCTGCTCTCCCCAATTAGCCAGGGCTACACAAACAACTGGGTGAACCATGATAACAGTTACTCACAAAACAGAGCCTAAAGCAGTCCTAAAATCTACTGAATCCAATTCAACATGCCAAACCATTGTACTGGTAGGTTGGAATTATTGTCAGTCCTGTGCAACATGCAAATAGGTAAGGCTGAAAGTGGCAGGCCTGTCATTTGGTTTACCTCCCATTGAGCCCTGACAGACAAGGAGAGATGCTCCATGTCTCTGAGTTGGGCTTCAGAGCAGAAGGCTCCTACTCCTTCTACAGCTTCCAGGAACTCCTCTAACACTGCTGGCTTAAGCTGTCGGAGTGTCCCCTAGAGGTAGAAAAAGATTATATTATACTGAACAAATAGTACAGCAAAATTATGTGGTACACTCTGAAAAAATGAAGGGGAATGCCATCGATTTTTCAAAAGGTATGCATAATTCAGTCAAAGAAAACATTTAGTTATTTAGGTTTAATGTGAATGGTTAGTTACACAAAGAGACTAAGATTCTTTACACTTTTGGTCATACAAACCAGAGATCAGGATATCTTAAGGTGAATATTGCCATTTAATTTTCATGTGCACAATTCTAACTCTCTATTATATAGTATTTCAAATCAAATCACCCTGAATGACTTTCTGTGCCACATATCGATTTAATCTTGAAAAAACAGTCGAATTATTATTATTATTATTATTTCTTTTTTAAAAATCATTTAGGATCCTTTATTTACAGTATTGTTTCCCAGATCAGCCACTCAAAACAAACATCAACTTTTTATCAATACAGCAATCTAATGATATTGAAACATTTCAAAGGAACTACATGTGAAAGGAAAGTATTGTTTTTAGGCTGCTGAATGTCCAAAGTATAAGATGTTCAAACAACACAAATATTAACAAGCAGCATATTTGGATTCACCTTCTTTCTCCTGGCTTGCTCTTCAGATATTACTTTATTGCTGAAGATGGTGATGACCTCCTCTATGTGTTCATGCAGACGCTGTTTAGCCTTCTCCATTCTACTCCTGGCCATGGCCTGTGCTTTAGAGTAAACCTCAGTCTGCCCAGGGACATGGGCAGAGCCTGAAGTCTTTCCTGGGCCTCTCTGTTTCTGGCGTGTGCTAGAACTCTGTGCTTTCGGCTGGGCCTGGGCATGTTTTGGAGTGCAGGGTAAGATACCAAGCTGGGTGTGTGTGGGTGTGTCACCCTGCATATGCAGCTTGGCCTGGGCTTGTGGTGATGTCTTGACATGTGCATGTGATGTCTCCAAAGACTGAGGAAAATGCTGAGCCTTATCCAGAAGACCATGGTGCAAGTGTAGGGTAGTAGTTGCGGTTTGTGGCTTGGCTTCGGATTGAGCGCCAGAATGTTGTTGTTGTGAAGTCATTGGTTGATAACTGTACATGTTTTGAGAGCTGTTGGCCGAGAACAATGAGCCTGGAGACTGTTGAGGTGTTTCCAATGATATCGTGGTTTCAATGTGGCCTAGAGTTAAAACCTGAACTTCACTTTCAGTCTCTGTCTGACTCTCTTTTCCCAGGGGTGATGAGGGCAGAGTTTGGTGCTGTTTTAGCAGCACATCTACATTTCTCAGGATACTTTTCTGCTCCTGAGGGTCAGCCAGAGAAAGCTCATGGGGTTGAGGGCCAGGTTTAGCTTTCAGCTGTACTCTTTGTACCTCCTGTTGGCTTTGTGGCTGTGTTAGACTCTCCAGATGAACTCTGCAGACTTGAGCTTCATGTTCCTGGAAGGTTCCTGTTTGGGCCTCTGGAGTGGTGTATGCACGAACAATAATCTTTGGAGGGGGCTTACCACCTTCAGTCATACCCTCACACTTCACTCCCATATGGTTTAGCTTCTTTATGATTTCCTAATAGAGAGAGAGAAATGGGGGTAATCTGGTGTTTTAACATAATGCAAGATCCCATAGCTTTAATTTCTCACTCTTGTTCAAAGGGTTCAACAGTTATATTCTGTTGTTACCTGACAGTGCTTAACAGTGTGTTTTACTCTGTCCTGTAGGGCAGATATGCTGAGATATGGCAAGGAAGAGCTCTTTTGCACATTTTCCAGCAGAGACTGCAGATCCTGGCCCTCTGTCATCACCTGGCCCTCCAGCTGCAGGCCTCTGCTAATCAATGTCTTTAACCCAAGAAATATGATATCAAGACTCTGCTTTGAAATGTGGTTAGAAATGTCTAAACATTTTTCCTGACACGGAAATGTATTGACTTTGTACTCACTTTGCCTCTGGGGTGAGGCGTCTGGTGCCTATGTTGCCACTCTCTCAGCTGCTGGCAGACTTCTATAGCCTCAGTGCTCCAGTGACCTAGCTCAGCAAGTCTGCCTTCTAGCAGAGATGCCCCCTTCTGTAGTCTCTTACATGCCTGCTCCACCCTGTTCAGAGTTTCCCTTACCTGTTTAAAAACATGTAAAGACAAATCCTATTAGAAATCTACTCCTATTAGAAATCCTTTTCTGTTGTTTTAAATCCATGTAGTCCACTATTAGCTGGAGTGATTTTTTAATGCAATCTGACATGCTATATGCTATCTATCTTTACTTTGTTCAAGTGTTCACAACAAAGCTTGCACAACTTACGACCACCCCATCGTCTCCCTTTAACTCAGATACTGATCTGACTTTGTACCACAAAGTAGAAGCCACCTGACCAAATACAACTTGAAAATTTGCATCAATATATTAGCATCTGAACTTGACCGATCTCCAGCATGAATAGTTAAGTTCCCATTTTTAAAGCTCTATTTCTTATAGGGTGAATATATGTACTTGTTATATAGCATATATGGCATTTGCTGTCACCTCTGGCAGCGTGTTTTTGAGTTTCTGCAGTGCCTCCTCACTAAATTCAGGAGATGGAGATAAGGAGCCCAAATCCAACTCTGTCATCTTTTTTGTTACCATCTAAATAAAAAGGGAAAAAGAGAGTGTCAGAGTGACAGTGTGATAAAAAGAAAAGAACATAGAAGAAACTGTACTTCAGTGTCTCTTCTATGTGTTACACCCAGGCTATGTGAGAATAAGAATGAATCCATGATGTACCTGCAGTTTTGTTCTGTATGTGCGCAGAGCTCCAGAGGACACTTCCACAGCCTCTCTTAGCATCCAGCCTGCCTCCTGCAGCAGCATCTGTGCGTTATGAGCACACGGAGCTATGCCACTGGACTGCTGAGGGTCCACTGTCTGCAAAGTGTAGGTGAAGGCATTGGCTTTACAGACAACATACTACAATTACACAGCAGTATCTAACGTAGAGTCCAACCACTTGGTTAAGGTTCATTTGGTTAAGCATTTGTCACAGATGTGTCTAATAAATAATATAACACACCACATTTATCATTTATCTACAAA
Organism: Salminus brasiliensis; assembly: GCF_030463535.1. NCBI lineage: Eukaryota > Metazoa > Chordata > Actinopteri > Characiformes > Bryconidae > Salminus > Salminus brasiliensis. The sequence goes on along the minus strand of NC_132878.1, from coordinate 56,999,403 downwards.
AGTCCAGTTGTGTGAGCATGTGTTGCATGGTGACATAAGCTACTTTCCTTCTCCACCATTTTACTCTACAAAAGAGGATATAGACATTCTGAAGAGACCAAAGGGAATATTGGTGACACAGCTGTTTCAAATGTCATGTTTAATTAGGTACTGAACTCATTACACCTTTAGTTTAAATTTACTAATGGGTCATTTTGAAAAGATCACTTAATTCCAGTCTGGTACTGTAATAGGACCTTTTCCCTCCTAGATATTTGTGGACATCCTATTATTGAAAAGTGACATTTTAATTTGCATTTACTGAGACGCATAGGGCATAGACATTACCAGCACTCTGCTGTCCAAATTCCAAATCTTCTTTGGCATCAGTAAAAAAAAAAACTGTGCGTCGTGGCATGTGTTCATGGCACGGGTTTCCATGGCCGAGCAGCAGCATGCAAGCTTTACATCACTAAGCACAATGCGAAGCGTCTGACTGAGTGGTGTTAAGCACACTATCACTGGACTCATGAGCAAAGAAAACTGTGTTCTGTGGAGTGACGAATCACACTTCTCCATCTGGCAGCCTGATGGACTGAGTCTGAGGAGAACGTTACCTGCCTGACTGCACTGTGCTAACTGTGAAGTTTGGTGGAGGAAGAATAATGTTAGGGCTTGGTAATCAAGGGTTGGCCTATAGGTCCCTTTAGTTCCAGTGGTGGGGAATCTTACTGCTTTTGCATAAGACATGTTGGACAATTGTATGCTTCCAAAATAGCTTAGGGAAGGCCATTTTCTGTTCCAACATGACTGTGTCCCAGTGCACAAAGCAATGTCCATATAGGAATGGTTGGGTAAGTTTGGTGTTGAAGAACTTGGCTGCCTGGCACAGAGCCCTGACCTCAGCCTCATCTAACACCTTTAGGATTAAGTAGAATGGAGATTGCAAGCCAGGCTCTCTTGTCCAACATCGATGTTTGAGCTCACAAATGCTCTTCTGGTTGAATAGGCATCCACAGACACACTGCAAAATCTTCCCAGAAGAGTGGAAGATGTTATAGCTATGAAGTGGGGACCAACTCCACATTCAATTAAATAAAAAGCTCTTAAGTCCAAATACTTTTATCCATATAGCGTATTTTGACCTGGAGTGCCCAAATTTTTACATGCCACTGCTGATAGCAACGGCTTTCTGAACTTCTAGCTGTTTGAAGTTGATACTGGCATCAGTGAGTAAATATAAACTGCTGAAGAAGGTTTATTTTCTGACAAATTAACATATAAGTGGTTGTAAAATTATTTGTTGCACAGTTCAGGACAGACGATGAACAAAACTTCTCTGTGCAGCTTTAAGACACGCCCCTTCCTTTGTACTCACAAACTTTGTCCTCTTGATGAAGTCCGCCCATTTTATGTTGAGTCTACTGAGCTCATCTGCCACAGAGTAGCTAGTGGAGCTGTCTGTCACCTCGGTCAAGAAGTTGCCTGCTTTATTCAACCTGGCCTGGCAGGTGCTCCATTCAGACAGGTTCCAGGAGGCTTGCTGAATGACAAACATTAAATAGTGACAATAATTTTACACAGATTCCAAATCCAAATCTCTTCTGAACTTCTAGTTCTAGGTGAATAACAATACTGCACATAACAAGTCTGAGTAAGTACAACTCACTATACTTGTAGAGGTGATTTTCACTCTTTTTAAAGCATGGTCCATATGTAAGAGCTAAATTTACATTTGGTACACAGATGGTTTACTAGTTGTTCTAGGTCCTATAATGGTTCAATTCCACTATAAACCAGTCTGGCTCCCAGACACAGTGCAGATTTGTCGAGCAAGCCTGCTTAATAGGTTAAACATACACTGTGCAAATCTTGGCAAGTCAGGCGACACAGTACCTCTTTTCCTGCAGTCTGAGTTTGTCCCTCCAGGAAGGCCTGTAGTGAATGTGAACAGTCTCTGTAGGATTCCCATTCAGCTAGCACCCGGCTCATAGTATCCTTGACTGCAAATGCTGCTTCTGCGCTCGTTTCTGCCTCCTTCTCAGCCTCCTTCACCTGCCTGCTCACTGCTCCAGAGTCCTCAGCTGCAGTGAAGGAGAACATCAGGTTGAAAATGAACTGTATTATAGAGACAAGAATGTATCAGTATTTATTTTGCAGATGTACTCACCCAGGGCTGCCTTGCTGGTGTAAGTGCTGGCAGTCTGTTTCAGCTTATGAACAGCCGCCTTTAGCTTGGACACCATACCTTGCGTGTTGATAGAATCCTAATTTAAATATGTTACTGTTAGGAACTGCTTCTTTTGCTTCACAAAGTATACACATAACTAATACTAGCCCATCAAAATAACTTACGTGCCAGTCCTGCATCAGGGAATGCACAGCTTCCTGAGAGGTGTAGGGTGCTCTCCAGGAGTTTAGTTTGCTCTTGAGACAACCTAAGAGCTCCTGGACATGGTGCCACTGCTCCCGGTACTCCAGCTTGATGCCATGGTACTTTGCTGTCACTCTGGCATTGGTAAAACTATAAGAATTGAAGGTTATGTAAGAATATAAAAAAGGCATCTGGAGTCAGAAGCCACTGACAGAAAAATGACATGCACACCGTCTCTTCATTTCATCAAGTTTATCAGCAGGGACTCGAGAACCACCGCCATCCTCTGTGTTGCGGAACTGATGAAGTGTATCCAGGTGCCCGCTCATGTCTTCTAGCAAAACCTGAAAGGGTTGGAAATAATAAATACCCAAATGTTTGTAGACATCTGCTCAACATCTCTTCTAAAATTCAGGAAGTTTGTTCTTTTCAAGGAAAGCTTTGGACTCAAAAGCTGAGTGAAGAAGTAGGGACTGGATAAAGGGTTAAGTAGGAAACAGACCAGTCCACAGTCCACCGCAGCAGATATTGCTGTGCACAGTGCAACAGTTAATGATAGTCCTTATCAGTATGACTACAAACCTTTGCAGACATGTAGACAAAAATACAGACTAATGTGACTGTACATGTAAACAAGTGAAGTGTGTTCTTACATGTGGTTGGGTGCAGTCAATACAGTGCAACAGACAGCTGTACAGAACAGTGTGAGGTAGCAGTTTTAAGCTACATCAGGTAGATCTGTTCAGCGGTCTGACTGCCTGTAGGAGAAAACTGTTAATGAGTCTGGAAGACCTGGCCCTGATGCTCTGTAGCCTTCTTCCACGTTGGAGGGGTGTAAACAGTAACAGCAACAGAGATTCCTCCTGATGCTGTAGGTAGCTTATCTCAAAGGTACTGAATAAATCTCCCCAGCGAGTTCCACTGCTGTACTCACTGTACCTGCAGACTGACTGTGTGCATGTCTCGTATTACTGTGTGTACCATGCATAAAACTGAACTGAAAATATTTCACTTTTATTTACAAAGATATTGAATAGAGCGCCATCAGGCCAAACAAAACAATTCAACTGCTCCACAGCTCAAAGTTGATTGTCTTTTTACCCCTCTAACCCACGCATGACATTAAGCATGGTGCCAATAGTTTCAGGTTTTGCACATATGTGTCAGCAATGGGTGCAACTTTAAGTAAGAAGAGATGTCCACAAACATTTGGACCAAAAACAATGGGAAGGTCCTTGTGGAGTGAGCACATGTGTACTAGCGTACTGTCTCTAGCTACACAGTAGTGCTAAGTGTTTATGCTGTTTGTCATATGTCCAAATTACAATGCCCTTAATTTCGTTGTTGCATAACAGTACTTGTAAGAAATCTAGACTGTAGAACCGAATGAAACTGTATATCACCCAGAACTAACAGAAAGTAATTGAAATGGTAGCTTTACAAACCCTAAGCTTCTCCTGCTTGTCTCTGGCATCTCTGGAAGATCTTGCATGGTCATCAGAGTTGCCCCGCTCCTCAGACAGCACAACCTCCATAGCCTGTAGCCATTTTCCCAAGGTGTGTAAAGGAGCAGGCAAAGCTTCATCCAGTTCAGTTCTGTACTGCTGCAACTGCAACAGATTGACTGTCACTACATATCAAAACACTATGAACAACACAGCATCATAAACATATACCAAAGTTTCTGAATGCTACAGAATAACCTGATGTACATAGAGCATTTCTCAAAGCTGAACGGAAATACTCAAAAAAAATATATATATATTTAACTGTTACATGACAAACTATCATTAACAAGTAAAACAAATGCATATGAGTGTTTTTATCATGCTAGTCACTTTTTCTGCATTACCTGTTGAAGTGCATCCAACAATGAAGGCATCATATTGCTTTTATACAGACACTGAAAACATGGCTGCACACAGAAAGCTCTGATTCTGCAGGCTTAAACATGATAATAGTTGATCTATCATTTTAAGAGAGTTAGTCTCTCATACTCTCATACACACCCTTTTCTCCATAAGGTCCCATGCTTTTTTCAGGGCGAGCTGATCCTCACTGAGCTTTGAACTGCGTTTCATTGCACTCAGCAATGGAATCACAGGCCGCCGCTGCTCGTAGAATGACTCCACAAATGTCTGGAATGTCTGTGACAGATCCAAGTACAAATAAATCACAAAGAAACTCTCATTTGTTTTGTGATACTGCAGCCAAAAAGCTTGATCTTACCTGATATCTCTCTGCATATCCTTCTCCCTCTGTTGAGGACCATATGTCCAGCACTTCCTTATAGGCTTGCTGAAGCCAGCAGGTATTCTCTCTAACCTTTTGACTGTGAGATGCCTATGAGCATTTTAAAAGAAAGAGAAATGGATACTGATATTACAAAATAGATGGATTCCACAGCATGGTAAGACTCTAGATCAGCTTGATGGTTGAACCATACATAATTTTTCCATCTGTACCTGACACAAAGGGGAAGCCAACACAGCAGGTGTGAAGTGAGTAGGAAGGTTGATAGGAGAAAAGCACTTTGGAGAAAGTAGAGTTTGTAGCTACAGCCAAGAAACAACAGGAAGCGTAATCAAGAATAATAAAGACATGTTAGACTCAAAGGTAAGGAGAAGAAGCAGAGGAGAGTAAATAAGAATAGAACCTATGCCAAACTGTCTAGAAATGTACTCTTGAAAAACTTGTATTCACCTGTATTCACAAAAACTCACCCCACAAAATCTTACCTCAAGGTCATCCTCTGCTGAAGGTAGATCATTAGAGTACTGCAGGAACTGAGCTACATAGGTCATGATGGACTTCTCATCTGGGTTAGTAATATCAATATCTGAGAATAGACACATGAAAAGACATCTTACACAATGACATTTATGGCACTGGAATTATACAAAATAAATGTATAGCTTAAAATGACACTCACCCTCAGGTTCAAGCAGTCTGGGTATTCCCAGCTCCTGTTGGGCTATGCGGAAGGCCTCTTCCAGGTTTTGGAGGTTGCTCCTGGTCTCAGTTAGAGAGAGATCTACAAGGTCTGGCCTCAGGGAGCAGAGGATAGCCAAGAAGGCCACACCATTCCTCCAGCTTGACTTGAAATTTTTTACACTGACTGAGCAGCCCACACTAGCAAGAGAAATGGCGATGGGGTAAATAAAAGGTATAGAGAGAAACTGGTAATATAAGTTTCTATATTTTGCCACAAAGCTAACAAGTATATGTGTGAGGGGACATGTAATCTTAGTTAAGCTGAAGTTGGGTCTCTTTATGTAAAATATTATTGTAAAGGGCAGTGGTGCAAAGACATACTGTGGCATTATTGTGTGTGTCAAAATATTTAGCATAGCATGTCGACTCAACACTGCTACTGCGGTATTAGCAGCATGCCGACCGGTGGCCTTGTCCTGCATCGCTACCACTGTTAGCATTGCTAAAGTGGTGTTAGCATCACTTTTCCCCAAGCTGCCCAGCAACGCTGCTACAGCGTTAGTCACAAGCCATGTTCATGAGGTCCTGGGCCCTTCACATCGAAAAAAATATGCGGCCTACATTTTAAGGCTCTGAGGGCAAGGCTTGAGTCCTTTACCAGGCAGGGTCACATTAAATGGTACATGAAACCTTTTTCTAAATAAAGAGCAAATCCCAAACTTCCCAGTGTTAAAATGCTACTGACATTGTATGCAAAAGTAGACTCTTTTTTTTTGTTTTTCTGCATTTAAGAATATTAGCTGATGGCAACTCACTTCCGACACTGATCCCGCACCCAAAGGAGCAGGGCCTTTTTAGCAGAAAGACAAAAGCGTGCATGTAGAGGTGACATTCTGCGTGGAACAGGGCTTCCTCTTACAGGTGTGCCAGGGGCTGAGTCCTGGCTGGACAAGGACTCCAGAGAGGAGGAGCGTGAGCCAAATGACAGAGTGCTGGCTAACTCCTCTATCTGCAAAATTTACACCACATGGCATTTACAATGCAGAAATCAAACAAGTGCAAAACAGTTGTGACAAACTTTGGATATCCTGATGATGTTATATAAAAATGGTTTAGAGAGAAAGAACAATACTATCTACATTATGCTAATGTGATACCAGCCATATTTTGTTCCCATAACAATGCCTTTGCTGTGGGTGGTACAAAAGCATTTTTTTTCTTTGTACCTCAACCGCTGAATACAATAATTGCAGTCTCATCCCATGTGCCGTGACCCAAATTATTCAGAGTGCACTGAGAGAAGTGAATCACAATAAGCCTTTTGATGGAGTGAAAGAGAGAATTTCAACAGGGGATTCTGCATCATTGAATAGAATGACAACTCTACTTTAAACTGTGGGATGGTGTTTGAAATCTGATGCTGGATATATTGGAGTGAAATTGGAATATACCCTTAAGCAAATGTAAGAAAAAAAGAGTCACATGAGTTGGACCTTCAAGTAATACTTACTGAATACTTCAAGAACTACTAGGATACTCACATGACAGTGCAAGATAATGGTCCATATAAGTCCCAAAATGATGCAAGGCTTCCCCTCTATGATGTCTGGGATGTTGATGTTCACCAGCTTGATCTGAGAAGAAATGTTTTATGACATTTTTATGACAACTTAAAAATTAATTTAGACATAGTTTTACGTACTGTTTATAATATAATGGATACTGATGTATGATTCAATGGAGGTATCACAAAGCCCTCACTGATTTATTCTTTAAAAAGTTCAAGGCAGTTTCAACATTGCCTCTCTGCTGGAAGACTCCATGGCCCTTCTCTCGTTTCTGTAGGGAGACCAACAAATTCAAATGAATGCCACGAGACACTAATCACTCTTTAAATGTATTTATATCATTTGGTATTATTGCTCATACTCAAGTCAGCTTTGACACTAACCAAGCGTTGGCCACTCATGACCTCCAGCAGGTCCAGCAATCGAGTTCCATCACTAAGATCTGCAAAGAGATCCTGCACCAAGGAGGGAGAGCTTCTCTGCAAAACACAAACATTACATGGGAGTGATTCGTTTCAGTAAACATCTAGTCAGTAGAGGGTAGGGCACAGCACACATGAAGAATAAAAAATTTGAATGATTAGATTTTCATTTGTTTGTAACTTAATCTTTCATTATGTGGGAGCAGATATTATAACTTTCTCTTGCAAGGTGTTAATCATCTGCCAACAGAACACAATGTTCTGCTGCTTAAGAGATCATAATTCAATTACAGAAGAAGCACTCGTGCAGAAACACACATTATCACATATACAAAGTCAGCTGAGATGAGGTCCAGTGCAGGCAGAGGAGACTATCGCTCTCGAATTACCACCCGGGGTCAAAGTGGGCTGCGGCCTGGGCTCTATAAATAATCCATGAAGAATAAATACACCCTCTCATTTACCTCATGGCAAGATGAGCTGACTACATGCTGTGAGTGAGTCAGCATTTTAGGGTCAATGCTTTGTTAGATGTTGCTCAGTTGACAAACGGAGCAGTAGTACACGTGTTAAGGGACAAATGAAATATATAACAAGAACACTGACTGCATGGCTTTCCTCCAAGACTTCAACTATGCTGACTGAAAGAGTATACAGTTATACCAGTGACATCCCTCAGATATACTCTTCTCTTTCACACTACATTCACATTATTATGCAGGTTGACTTCCTCACAACCATGGTTTACCTTAGAAAGCTGAGCATTGATCCAATTGGTAAACGTCCTCTTCTGAACCTGTTCCTGTTCCACTGCAGAAAACAAGAAACAGCACACTGAGGACAAACCTGACACATTCACATGAAATCCAAAGGGCAAATGGCCAAAACTGTAAACCATCAAAGTGCTTAGTAGTTTCTGTTTTTTTCAAAGTCAAGGAAAGCTTTACTTTGGCATTCCAGTAGAATACATCTACGCAGAAGAATGCAGATATCTGGCCAAAAACAGAGCTTTGTGGTTTCCTAGATCTAAGCACTCAACACCTTGTTCATAGGGTAACTATTTTTAAGCTTGGAACAGATATGGCTCAACTACTGGAAATCTGGCTCAACCTACCACTTTCTAAAGAGCAAATCAGTTCAACACAATGCATTTCTGCCTACACTGGTGTATCTTCAGATAGCTTCTCTCCTGGTAACACTGCATCTCATTACACGGTTCATTTTTGAGAGATAGTCAAGTACTTCAGCAAGTCTAACCACCCTTTAGATGCCACATGTTCTGTGGGAGCTGAACAAAGATTTTCATGCTTTTAAGGGCAAACTAATTCTCAGCACCTGAAAAGGGATGCTAATGCTATCTGACAATACATGGAGAGTCATATTAAGAAGTGACCTGAGGGGTGCTAGACATGACGCCACTACACTGACTACAGGCTACAGGCACTTCCAATATATCAGTGACATGACACATGACTTAACAAAGAAAATCTTCAGCAGGTCATCTTAAATGAATTCTTTATGGCAGTTTCTGTCATTCTACCCTCTTCTGTGTGTTTGTTCAAGAGTTCTTGTGAGAACAAACAGAACAGAACACTGCAACATCGACCCAAAAGGAAAACAATGAAAGCTGATTTATAAGAATTGTGGCTGTGTTTAAAAGGCACCTGTATTTCAGGTTATTAACAATGGTAGAACCCTGGCACACAGTCAACCTCACACACACTGGGTGTTTCCTCTTTTTCTTCCTTTCTTTACATGTGAAGATATACATTTGGGCAAAGCAGAATTTGAATAAATGAACAAAGAAGTGAAAATGTGATTTGATTTGTGTGTGCTAGCTTAACCATTTCCAAATCTTTCCTTGAGAAAAGCCAGTATTTACAGAGACCATCCAACCCCTACTTTATCTAATCAGTCCTTCATTACAGTAAATCAGGTGATCTGCTGGAGAAACTGAGAGTACACTGAGAATCACAAACCAAAACTGTGTTCTTTGTAGCAACATAACTATATAGTGTTACATAGTGCTTTATAGGCAAATGCACATTTCCATAGCTGCCCTAAACCCTTTTTCTGAACAGTGATGTACACCTAATGGACAAACATATTGGGACACTGGCCTGTTAATTGTTTCTTCTGAAATCAAGGGTATTAAAAACAGTTACCCTGCTTTTGTTGGAGTAACTGTCTCGGCTGTCCAGACAAGGCTTTCTACCACATATTGGAGAATTGCTGTGAGGATAGGGCTGCCGCAATTAGTCGCCATAGTCGATGACGTCAAGTAAAGACATCAATACTTCAAGCCAATGCAACGTTTTAATGTTTAAAATTTCAGTTCAAATAACAAATGCTTTTCCTCATTACCACAAGCTAACTGCTCCATGAGGTCAGTCGATTCTAACTCCAAGCTACAGCTTTAAAAAACAACTAGGGCTGTAGTCAGACTCAGTTGTGAATTGGTCAGTTAATTTTGCATTAAAATTAAGTTTCTAATTATTATGCTTTGATTGCAAACTTTTTTAATCTGGTACCAACCTGGTCACAGGTTTTTCTTGTCGACACTTGTGTTGGTAGCTCAGCAGCTTTTCTAGGCTGTCTGATTCTCGCAATGGGTAGCTTAGTGAGTGGGCTACAGACTCAATTATCATTCTCCTCTAAACGTTTATAAGTGGAGTTTCAGTCAGACAGATTTGAATTTATTCTGTGGTGAACAGACTGTTATTCTGCTAACTAAGCTAATGCAAACCAGCTCTCTCTCCTGAGTCAGAGCAGTTTAACTTTTGTAATTGTTGTCAGACGTTATCATTTATTGAATGATTGATATAAAATTGTGCACTGTGTTTACTCAGTTTGTTACCTCACAGGAGGAGACTGTACATAAGCCACATAGACACAGAACCGTCTGCACTACATGCACAATTTAAGCTACCAAGCAAAGCACTGTACGACTTGTCATTTTATGGCAACTACTATAATAATATAAAAAAGTAGTACCATTTTTGACACGATATATGACATATGATTCATTCATTTTATCCCAGACATGTTCACTTATGGAACCTTATATACACTTTTAGCTCCACATGCAGGTCTGTTTAACTTCTGACTGACACTTAAACTGTTCCTCAGCTAAATATAGCAATCGGGGAGTTTGGGAAATAGAGGAGGGAGGGAGGGAGACACAGAGATTAAAGAAAGTTAAACACTTTCAGTTGACTTAGTGGGTCAGGAGTCACTGTGATTTGCTCCTTGCTAAACTGGAGGAGTCCTGAGGCCTCTTAACAATTCAGATTTCAAAACTACGAACTGTAGTGCGCAGCTGCCTGACGCAACAGTGCAACAACATTCTTGTTACATGCAATGTCTGTAACTATACTTTTGTATCAGAAGCCAACAAAACAAGTTTCAGTGGCCAGACTGCCAAGTAAACTCGAACGAGTAGGATGACAACACAGACACACAGCGCACAGAGACAGCAGCCACACCCTCTCTCAGTGTGTTTTGTTTAATGAGTTGTTGAGCGGTGAGTCAGTGCTTTAAGCCGTTTACACTTCCCACACTCTGAGCAGCCAGAGCACGGCAGAGGTCTACGAATCGAATATGCACATTGGGAGTATGGGTGCACATCCACAGCCACTGACCACTGAACAAATACACTTTCAAACAAAAGCCTGGCTTTTCGTGGCTCATATGCGGCTCATAGCCCCAAGCTGCTGTTCTGCTAATTGTAACACCATATTATGAACAAATCTAACAAGCATTATCGCCCCCCGCTGTGTGAAAACACCATAAGAAACAGCTGTGTGCACGGCCCTGACCTTGCAGCAGCATGTGGACGTCATCAATGTCCAGCGGAAAGGCCCTTGCGTCCCCAAGGGCTGCCTCAGGTTCTGCCTCTGATGCCATCACACCTTTCTGGGGTCACTCAGCACTTCAGATCACACAGCATGGTGAGGTGTATCCTATGTCCTACAACCAAATAAGATACATTAGTATCAGAATAACAATTTAGTATCATACAAATGATGAGCTTATACCAAAAAACATAGCCTCTGCACCCATTCTTGGTAAAAGACACTAAATGTTTGCAAGTACTTCACCCACCTACAACAGGAAAAGTCCTTAAAGGTGCATGTGTGTGTCTGTGTTTGTCAGTGTTTTATTACTCCTCCCTTCCCTATTTAATAATTAATCTTCCTTGCAGAAGTAGGAAACTCCCCTGCTAACTTCTAAAGTGGATTATACTGCTACTAATATAGCATTTGACTTAACTGCATCTGATCTGGTTTAGCCCCTTAATGTGACATATAAAACATTTTATTGAATCAGACCGTTATGCTGTTCTGCTCTGTGTGGCCTTCTATAAATAGGTGACTTTAACACAATGATTTCATTGAGGTCGGTCACCCAGGTGATATAAGCAATGGGAACGGCAACTACTTTTAATTCTTCCCTTGCGATTTCTCCATGTTCATCTGCTATAAATGAATTCAGCTAGGTTATAGACCCCTATTGTGATATTTATGCCCTGCAAAAATCATCATCCAATTAAAGTGTGTTTGTCACATGTCACATAAACGGTACAACTAGCAGTGAAATTCAATAAATATATAAGCAGCATTAACAGTAATGTGCAATGTAGAGATAAGTTGTTAAGTGTAAAGTGCAACAGTATGCTGTGCAATAGAGCAGGAGGTAATAATAATAACAATCCAAGTGAAAATAAGAAGTCCTGTGTATTATGTGATGTGTTGGGGTAAACCTAGATATTCTCCTGGGTCAAATCCAAATAATATTTTTTTATTTAAAAAATATAGCCTACTTTTCCTGTGCCTTAAAATCTGACTAGAATGGTTGGGCTGCTTAAATGGTTTCTCCTTCCAGGCAGCTCACTAGGGTGAAACTAGGATTTTTGCAAAGTGGTTGCTATGGTATCTCAGGTTGTTGGCATGGTGTCTCAGTTGGTTGCTAGCGTGTTGTGAAGTGGTTGGTATGGTACCCTACATGGTTTGTTTGGTGTTACTAGTGCATTTGTATCATTGAAACATTAGAAGACATTAGAATAAACCCCATTTATTTATGTTGTTCTAATATAAACTAGATAACAATGTAGGCAGTAGAAGAAGTTTCCAAATAAGCATTGGCATTAGGGGTGTAACATTAAAATGTATCTAATGCACAAATAACACCAAAATTACACATCAACTGGATACATCGTCATGTTGACATTGTGAAAATACAGGATCTGTGATCCCAAACTGAATCATGAGTGCATCAATACCCCTCCTATACTGGCATCAGTCACAATAAACAACAGTGGAAGAGAAGCCAGTGCACCTTCTAAAGTTAACTTTTACAAAACGATATAACCTCAGCTTAGATACTGCAAATCAGGTGGAAATACTCCAGACTTATTACAAGGTTCTTTTGAAGCAGGCTTACACAAGAACCCACCTGACAGCTTGACAAAAGGTTTTTCTAAGGTAATATAGCACCTCTACAGTCTGTAATGGCTGCATTACCGATGAAGCAGTAAATAATTTCCTGGAATGGGAGTAGTTTGTATACCACAGTTGTAATTGTTTGTAAAGAGTGTGGGGTTGGTGCCAGTGTTGACGGCTGCCAGAGACGCTTATGAGCTTAATGCATTCTATACAAGTGGCCTAACAGGAGTGATCACGACAAACAGGCCCTTGTACAAGAGTTGCACTGAATGGAGAAACTGCGGCTGTTAAATGCTGTAATCTACACAACTCACAAAGAACTACTCATAGGCATACTTGTGCTCTAATGGTCTCAGAGACACATACGCTCTGTTTGTGTGTATTAACATACTTACAAAGCTTGTGTGGTTTCGGATCTGTCACTGTGCGTTTGAATGATCTTTCGTACTGGAAAGAATATCTGTGACAACAAAGGTCACACTAATAGCATCTATTGTGTTAGCCAATCACACAGACTCTTCTAGAACTGTTATAGCATATTCCTGCTTATTCACACACAGACACACCTGCTGTGGGCTGGGATTTTAGCACCTTAGCAATTGCCAAAGTACCTTGGAAAGGTCTAGTGGGTAAACAGGGAAAGCAGGCCTGACTGGACTTTCTACAGGGCTTCCAGTGCCAGCACAATGACATCAGGAGGGAAAGACTGCCCCAGGACACATTTAGTCCTCATAAACTGAAGACCATGTACCCTCACCCAAACAGAGTCAAAAAGGACAGGCTGATAAAGACAGACTGAGATTGGGGGGAGAGAGCAAGAGAGAGAGAGAGAGAGAGAGAGAGAGAGAGAGAGAGAGAGAGAGAGAGACCTGCAAGGCATCTGTGGGGTCTGAAAATAGGATGCACTGATCTACCACATAGATTGAGTGGCAGGCAACACTTGCTGTGTGTGTACGTGTACATGTGTGTGTTACGAATCTGGATCACCTTCACATACCCTAATTCTCTTTCCAACTCAATCGTTTTGCTATTTCACTGCATGGCAACCTGACATTGTGTATACAAGCTCATGTACAGCCAAGTCAGACTGGCCTCAAAAGGTGAATACATTTTAATGCAGAATTTAATCTAGTATCTATTACAGTTATTCAAAGAGGCGGGCAGAAATAACAAATCTGTGGTTAAATCCCTTCCTGAGCCGCGTAACAGACACTACACGTATTTACAAATGCAGTAAATGCATCACTAATGCGTGAATGGTAATCAGCCAAGCAAGGGGCATCTGTCAGCTCGTATGTAAATCTCACAGCCTCTTCTCACAACTTCCCAACTGCAAAAACAGCCCATCTTAAATCCATTATATTTTTGTGATGCCACAAAAATCACACATTTATATAAAGGTTTAGCTCTGCCCACTCAGACTGAAGTTATAAGAACTGTTTCAGACTGGATTTAGCTTTCTGACCAATTGGGCATCTAATCAGAACAGAACTAGCTGAAGTACATAAGTCTATGACAGACTGTTTTCACATATAGTTCGCTATTAGTTCGTTACTAAAGTCCGCATTTGAGTTTGGGTTTTGTGATGCTGTATCTTTTTCATTTGGTTAGGTTGGTTTCACACGGCAATGTCTGACATATGATGAATAACACACATTCATGTTCATTGTGTTCTTTGATTGATCCAGAATTTGATGCCAATAGAGGTTGTGCATGGGACCTCACAGGTGGCAGGAGTCACTGCAGCCACAACCACTGAGTGACAAAAGACAGACTGAGCGGCTGTGTTAGCATTCAGTGTAAATGCCGCTAAAACATGAAACAAGAAAGAGCTGTTGTGCGAAACACTGACTGTACACACAGATTCGGCAGGAATTCAGAGCTCTCCGTTAACAGACTGCTGGACGCTCAAGAGAATAAAAACGAATGGATCGCTGCAATTTGCCAAAAGGTGTGGGAGTTCACCGTTTGGTGAAGTCACCCTCTGAAAACAGGTGGGGAATAACCAAGCCCACCGTAGTTGTGAATTTAGCGACATGCTAAGTTCAAGTAAGAGAGAAAACTGGATGAGCTATCCCTCATATACAGTTTTTTGGCTCAATGTATTATCTACCTATTATGTATAAAATAAAGATGCTAGAGGTGATTTATGTCTACATGTATCATAATCTTAGTCATATAATGTAATCTGACAGTGTGACTCTTCTTTATAACAGATTTAATTATGTGTCAGTTTGAATTTTACCAAGCCAATATAATCCATTGGTCCTGATATAGATACAGGTCATTCTTGGCAGACCACAATGCCTTTGTGTTGTGTGCAAAGGTGCAGGGGGAGTGTTCCCAGTTGTCAAAAAGGTCAGAACTGAAGAAAATGTTTGATAGGTCCACGCTAATCGTGTTTGATAGGTCCACGCTAAAGTGTTGGAAATAGTCCTTTAAAATGAATTATGCTTGAATTTGGTACATTGATACACATTTATGTCATAAAAGGATCCTCAGGTAAAGAGGTATGTAAAAAATGTAAGATACGGGCCCCTTAAAAAAGACAAGCTAGATTTGATATTTAGTACAAGACAAAGTTCCCCAAATCACTACAGATAGCCAGTTCACATCCCGACAGGTGCAACATTCAATAAAAATATCAATGCAGTACTGTCTATTAGTTTTTGTTATTACATTACTGTGAGGACATGCTTCAACAAGACTACTATTACTGAATGAATTATGGATACAGTCACGCGTCATTCACTAATTATTACTATCCAACATGGATTGCAGGTTTGTACTGGATTTAAATAACAGTCGTCGTAAGTAATCACTTAAATTACTGTAGATCCCCATGTGAAAGTAATCCAGCTCAAATAGGGCTGAACCTTTCCATCCCTCGTAATGTAAGTGAAACTGTCTCAGATTACAGTGTTCCTGATGAAGAGATATGCAGGAGTTATTCTCTAAAAGATGCCATTTCTTTTTTCCTCTTGGCACTCTCGCTGCACTGAGCTTACTAGTGTTAATCCCCAGCAGGCCTTCTACCACTGCACCTTTTCAAAAGTCACTTAAAGTATCACAAACTGCAGTCTTTTGGCTTGTATACTTGCAGTACAAGCTAGACGTCCACGAGGGTGGCCTATTCAATAACGCACTGATGGTACGACTATAATAACAATAATACCAGTACAATCGGTGGTAGTTTCTTCTGAAGCAAGACTAGACAAACTCTGGCAAGGTGCAGCAGGCCCAAAGCATGGGTGTGGGGTAGACAAATTAACCTGCCACAAACAAAACATATTAGTCATGCACAGCAGAGATGTGCTTGCTTCTGCACATTGCAGACTTGTAGAGGCAGACACAGCCAAATGAAATAACAATGAAGTAATAGACTGTGCATCTGCCTTGATACTAATCTACTCTGAAGAGACGTTTACCTCTTTAGGACATGAATATGAATAACGTTGAGACCTATCGTTGACTCCTTGTTTAATGGTCTGTCCATTTTTTGAGATCTGAGTGGGACACTTGGGCTAAAGTCAGATGTGGCCTAAAGGTTACAAAAGCAGGATTTGGACTGGGTCGCTGGTTTGATCCCCAGCGCTGGCATCCACGGCTGAGGTGCCCTTGAGCAAGGCACATAACCTCCCAGTTGCTCCAGTTGGGATTTGCATGTGTGTTCTCACTGCCCTTTGTTAACCATAGATGTTAGTCCATAGTACTGCTGTGCAATGGCAATAGATAGGGTGCTTAATCGCAATCTTACAAAAACATACAAAAGCCAAGTGGCCAAAAGGCCAAGTGCAACAACCACCAGTCTACTCGTGTCAAGGTGTGCAGCGAGCCCTGAATGAAGGCCATAACTGCCTTCTAATGGCTCAGGTAAACGGCCAGTACTTGAACGCGGTCCATTTAGTCAACACTAACACAGCAAAGGAGTCTTTTACAAAGCAGACAACAGGCTCCAAAAGCAAGCGGGCAAGAATCCACCAGTCAGACCTCTTTTGAGAAAAACTAACGCAATGTTTTGCAAACTAATATTACATCATTCCTATTCACTACGACTTTTAGTGAATGCCAAAATGCCTTGGCTCTGGTTCTACAAGTTTCAGCCGAATTGCAGAATCCTCCTCATTCCAGCTCAGAGCTTTTTCAGAGCAGAGATGGCACAGCATGGTTCACCTCTTCCCTTGCTGTGTTAGCAGATACGTCCAGTGCGGTCTAGTGAGTCTGCTGAGTCTCTAGTCGTTAGTGTGTTCTTGAATATTAGCTACATGTTATGTGTCAGTGTTAAAATGCTGAAATATAATAGAAACAGTGGACAGTTATGCTCTACAGTATGAATTACCGCTCTAAAATCTCATATTTTAACGCGTAAACTTGTTTTTTTCCAGCTACAGTGACTGACCTCCTACACCAAAGAGCGAGTTACAGGCAAAGTCTGCATCTCTGACCTCGCACTTTAACATGTACCAGAAATCACCAAGAAACCACTAACGCTACTAAAGCATGCCGATTGAACGGCTACCACTACGACTCCGAGGGATTTACTCACAGACGGCGTCGCGGTGTGGGTTTTTCAGTGAGACACTTATTTTCAAACCCGTACACAGAGCCTGAGATCCTGAGGAGACGGAGAACAGCACGAGCTCGGGCTGACAGCGCTGTCTCGAGCGCGCGCAGTGCAAACATAGCCCCGCCCACAGAGCGACGGAGACGTTGTTACCCTGCCCCTATTTTAACAGCCCCGCCCACCCATCCAGCCTCCTGCACAGGGATTGGCTAAGGGCAGAAATATTATAATAGGAGGTGTCCTATAAGCTCGCCCGTACGTAACTTTGAGCGGTGGCGGTTGTAGCTTGTGGCCCCCTGGGCGAATTCCCACACAGCCCATCAGCTCCCACTTCAGTGTCATTTTCATACTTAGACTTGGCTTATATGAATATTTCTAATGTGAGGCATATTTATGTTGTACAATCTCTGTTTAAAACATGTTATTAAGCTGGGGGAAAAAAAAACTACAATCATAGCTGAGGACATTCAGTCACTATAAGACCTGATAGATAGCCTTTTATAAGGGAACAGAAGCCCAACGTGTGTGGAGTTGAGGAAATTATTCAAGAACGGTCAGCATTAAAAGCAAAGAAGAGTGCGGATAAGATAAATAATGAGAAAGTAATGCAGATTTCCTGTATTCCTGATGATGTGAACACGTGATTCTACAGAAACTGCCAAATAGTTTCACAGTGGTGATGAATGGAAACCTGCCGTCTTAAGAGTTGAGTGCCTCTAAAAGCTCCCTCACAGGAAGTTATTACACTACCTGCACTCCCTGATGCATGAGTGTTTTATTACAAGATGGCTTTTTAAAGATTTTTGGGGGGTCTGATACATATTTTTTAAACCATTCATGGTCGAGAGGTACATGCAAAACTATTTTTTGAGTCAGATTGGCCTCTACTGTCATCAACGTTCAGTGTAAAACTCTCTGCTGTTCTCTGGTAAGTTTGGGTAGTAAGTGTGTTTTCACGATGGTGAAGATAAAGCCCAGAGGTAGGGGTTGCCAGCCAAGAGGCTATGTGGATGGTTAAGAAAGGAGAGCGAGTGATATCTGATTTAGCACCAGACTGGAGAAGTCACACAGGGCTCCTGCATCTGTCCAAAGACAAATAAACAATGCTTTGCCTATAGTCCGGATCAGTCGATCTACTGCAAACACTGCCAGCACTGCTGTAGTGCTGCTGCTGCTGCAATCACGGGTCTCTGATAGCTGAGCTCATGAACGCAGCTGAAGACCAAACACAAAACCAAGTTTCTATCCTGCAGATTTTCCGTAAGAAGATGTTAGAAACGGGATTGTCTGTTCTTCTATTTAAACTAAAGGTACTGAATTTGTGACTTTTTTCTAAATCGTGGTGTTGTGATGAATAATTAGGGGTGTGCAGTGCGGTTCCTGCTCTCCTCCTCCCGAATCTCTGGACTGTGCTGCCCTCTTGTGGCCATTGCTCTAAATGCCTGAGCAGTGGGTGTGTACGGCTCTTCGGCGCTTCCCCAAAGTGATCAAGGCCCCGTTCACGCGTATCGGGATCTTTTAAAAAGGTTTCTGTGTGCGTTTTGCCCTCAGATCTCAGATTTCAACAAATAAATACATGTGCATACTGTTCTATTACCAACATATTCTGCTGTAGTTTTAGAAGTAATTAAGTGATCTGCGTAGTACACTAGCTAGGGAGTAGTGTGTCATTTGGGATTAGACCTCTGTGTGTTGTCTCTCTATATTATTATGTACCGTTGCTCCACACAGGGCTAGCATGCTCATGCGACTCTGGATTCATCTGTGAACCTCGCCACGAGCTGAACACGCACCTTGAGCAGAGGCAGCTGTGTTCACTCAGAGGCGAGTCGCCCCGCTGATCATTTGGGCTGGTGAGACTGAATAGTAAGCTGTGTAGTGTAGCCAGGCGTACTTTTAGCTGACATGCAAAACGTTGCTCTTGCTAAAGTCTGCAAATCGTTGTTTACTTGAAATGCAGGACTTGCTTTAACCACGTGCACAGCAGGAACGTGACGTCACACGCGCCGTGTTTTTCTTTTGGGGAAATCTGCTCGGTCCGTCATGGCCTTTATTTCGCCCAAAAGTAGTTGTTGTAAATTAGGTTTGTGTTTGGTCAGTCAGATTGGGTACAAATTGAATCCAGGATGGACGTCTGTTGTAGACCTAATAATAAACGTAGTTTATTTAATTTAGATTAGCTCTAATTCAGGTCTAAATGTGTCACGCATGAAAATTAGACTGATAAATGTTTTTATTTTATTTATTTATTTACAACATTTAAAATGTATTGTAATGCTCCCTTCTGCAAAAGAAGGACTGTTTTGCACAGGCTGCGCTTGTTGTCAGCAAGGTTGTTTTAGGGGGTTTTCGACTGCGCAGACGGACACGTACAGCGTTATTGTCTCGCGAGTGTGAGGCGGCTGCAGGCGGCGATTCCTATGGGCTGGACTGGATGAGAGACGCTTTGCTGCAACACTGATCAATAGTGTTTAGTCAGTTTAGCCCACAGATCATTAAATAAATGTTTCATGATCATATTTAATTGAACGCTGTAGCAGAGGGGTTTCTGTTGCATCCTCTTAATCAGCGAACTAAGAAATACGCGGTCTCCGCAAGATCTACCACAGCTCACGAGAGCTGCAGGTGTCGACTGTGCGATTTCACGGCTTTCTTCTAACCTGCTCTCGCTGACCACCAAGGCAAAGGCGCAGTTCATCTCGAACACATTTTTGTATTTTGATCCCACTTATCTTGCGCAATGTTCGTAAAATGCTACAGTCTGCAGTAAAGTCTGCAAATCGTTGTTTACTTGAAATGCAGGACTTGCTTTAACCACGTGCACTGCAGGAACGTGACGTCACACGTGTATTTAGATCCCACTTAGCTATCTTGCACAATGTTCGTAAAATGGAAACACTGTTACTGAACACAGTAATATATATATATATATATATATATATATATATATATATATATATATATATATATACATTTATTGCAGTCGTGAATGGGCAATTAATCACGTGGACAATTTCACCCAATGAAACAGTCTAGAGGGATGACGTTTCAGGGGGGATACGACGTAGATAAGTGACGCTAATATCTGTTAGCAAGCTAACACACGCTAAGGGAGCTAGCAGTAGCTCGATAGCAGAGAGCAAGAGCACGATAGCTAGCTAGCTTTACCTGTTGGTATCAGCTTCATATGCCAGCGTAGCAACAACAGTATTATACCGTTGAACTTGCTGATATGTGATCCACATTTGGTAAAGATTTATCAAGTTTTTTTTTTTTTTTAGATAAAACCTTATAAGTAAATATCATTTGATAAATATAGCTAGTTAGCTAAATGTGGCTTAGTATAACAGCCGCGTGAAGATTCATCACGTGCACGATTTTAACCAATGGAACAGTAGGGATGATAGGGTGTGTCACGACGCCGTAACTTTGGTAAGTAGATGAAGTTAGCTCGTTAGTTAATTCAGCCGAAGCTCAGTATAGCAAGTCAAGTCAAGTGGGTTTTATTGTCGTTTCAACTACATACAGAGAACACAGTGAAACGAAACAACGTTCCTCCAGGACCATGGTGCAACATAGACACAGTGCATACAGAACACAAGTGCAACACAACACAGTACAGACAGAGGATAATAAATCATTGGCGGTAGTGTGCAAATTCTGCAGTGTGTAATAAATATTGAGTCCAGTGAGGTAGTAAAGTTATTAGTGCAAATGCTTGTGCAAAAATGCTTCCCATTTTATCTGGGGTAAATGGTTGGAGAGAGAGAGAGAGAGTCTGTGCATGTAACAGAGAACACATCAGTTGAGTTGAGTTGAGGAGTCTGATGGCTTGGGGGAAGAAGCTATTGCAGAGTCTGGTCGTGTTGGACGGGATGCTGCGGTACCTTCTTTCTGATGGCAGGAGGGAGAACAGTCTGTGTGAAGGGTGGGTGGAGTCATCCACAATGCTGGTTGCTTTGCGGATGCAGCGGGCAGTGTAAATGTCCATGACGGAGGGGAGATGCAGCTGCTCAGGATGCTCTCTATAGTAGCAGCAGGGATATTATTTTTCCGATTAAACGGGTGCGAGAAATCGTTTCCTTGAACTGGTTTTATTGAGCGAGTTATACTGAATCGGCCGTGTTGGAGAATGGTTGGTTCAACTCGGGACTGGACCGACCAATCGCTCCATTAGTCGATTTCAGGAGTGAATCGTTCACAGGCTCGCAGGTAGAAACGAGTGAACTACATTTAAACAGCAGTTAGTTCCGACCCTACAGTCTAAATGGTTGAGAGGCCTTTTAGGCTTTTTCGCACCACACCTGTATTACTCCGCTGATGCTTTGCCAATAACGACAAGCTTCATGCTCACAAGCTGCTGGTTGTTTTGTATTTGTGCTCAAACACATCCGGAAACTGATCAAATGGACCACTTTCAGATAACATTAGCTCTGCTGCCCGTTTGGTCAGAAGAAGAGTGTGACTGCTAACGCACATCAAATTCTGAATCGGTAAACGCTGTTAGGTCGGCTGCAGTGGCGGAAGAACAGCTGAACAGCTGGAATTGGCGAGAAACGAAGAGAAGACAGGCTACGAAGTGCTTCACAGACTGGCTCTTATGCAAAATTCATTTGGTGACGATTGAAAAGGCTGAGCTGAACTTAATACTTCGACACTTTTATGGCTCTGTCCGTGTCGCAAAAGTATCAGCACTTTTCTCAGACTGCACACGAGGCTCAACAAGTAGATAGCTAGACACCTCAATGAACCTCCTCTTAGTTTAAACAACGTCTTTCTCGGAACAGCTGAAACAATCAGACGCGCAGGCGGAGACACAACGACCCGTCATCCATCAATTTCACCCGCAGGTTAGGAAATGATCAGGAAGGCTAACGCATGTAATCCTGACCGTCCAGTAGGACTCCTGAACAAAGTTTGGTTCGATACCTGTCTCCACTTCGGGCGGCGAGTTAAAGAGGGCAACAGAGCACTTACATAAAGAGTCATTTGTTGTCAAAACTGATGAAACCGGCCCAAAATACTGCACACTGCCATTCAGTGAAACAAGAAACACAAAGTCAAAAAACACAAAACATGTTTGCCAAACCTTGAGGCCGCCTATGCCCAGTTGTAACATTAGAAAAATATCTGAGTAAACTTTTTAAACTTTTATTTACACCCCAGAAAGTCAGTGTGTGCAGCAGATGCAGTGTGGTACATCGCGAGTCGTCTGGGAGGGAATCGGTTTGCAGCTTTGCTTCCACGGAGGCTGGTTGAGCCGCACATACACCAACCACTGCTGGTGAGACACAGCAGTTCAGAGATTGACTGATGCTGGTCTGGAGTCAATGGGGATTATGTCTGTTACTGACCACCGGTAAGTAGAAATAAAAGAAATGTGCTTCTCCAGTTATCATGTGACCTTAAATTATCGTATATAGATTTACAAATTACAAGTCGTTAAAAAGCGATTTGCCAAGCAAAACCCCTTGCCAAGCAAAGGTTGAGCATAATTTGGACAATCAGGAGGAGCAGGGGCGTTGGTGAGGTGTGGATTTTCATCACGAGAAGGAGAGAAGCAGTTTTTTTGTGTGCGTAGTAATGGAGAGGAGGGGTTTAAGCATGGTCCTTCTTCCAGACTTTCAGTCATTACATAACTCCATTTGGAGACCCACACTAGCTGACGGAAAAAGGTGGAGTGCAGTCTTCAGTGCAGAGCATAACCCAGACGACACAGTACAGAGGACAATGAACTGAAGTGTGCAGATTAACATATACAAAATGCACTAACTAATAAATAACTAAATTCTATCTTTTAATGCTTAATGGATTTTATTTTTTAGCCTTTTAGCTTGTTTATCTATGCTTATTATTTGTATTCCAAACTACCGTTATTTTGTTGTGTTAAACTATATGCCTCTGTTGGTCTACTGTGTTAAGGCAGGGTAGAGAATATTTACCTTTGCATATCAGCTACTCCTTCGTTGTGGAACTACTTTTTGGCGGAAGGTATTGTCAATAATAAAGCATATTCAGTATGAAATTCAGCGCTTCCTTGATTTATAGATGTTCTTTCTTTATTTTGTTAAAAAATAAAAGCAATTTTGTTTGGTATAAAAGCAGCAGAACACTTGAGGTTGTGTGTTTTTGTGAATAACATCACGGCTGTGAAGATCTACGGCACTGGCTGAAATCATTGCTGTGATACTATTATCCAACCTCAGCTGCTCTATTGCTTAAGCACACAGTTAGTTCCGGACAAGCGAGCTGATTGGCTGAGAGGCGTTCTAACCTGTGCTGTTCTTTCGCCGTTAAAAGCTCGTTTTTATCACTCCGCTAAAGGTTGTTGCTATAAATCTTGAATGTCTAAAAGTCACAAAAATGCCCTGAGCTAAAGAAAACCTTTGAATCACCTGACAATAATAGGATTAAGAAAGAAAACACAACAAGAAAACAAACAGAAGAAAAAAAACTGGGGAGGTTAATTAGTTGCTCTGTTTAAGGAGCTGGAGCTGGAGAAGGAACTGCAGGCTGTGCAGGGAGTGGAGATTGTTAAGGAACTATAATTTGGTGGAAGAAAATGCTTACATTAAATGCTACATTCATGACTCTGTTAACTTTATTTTCAGAACTGTGGTATGAAAACACCATGTCCAGTTCATTGTCCATCTCATAGCTATAACATCTAACTTCATTCTAAATGCTTAATTCACAGTTCTTGCATCAAATTGTTCAACAAAGTGTCCTCATCTGAAAAAGAAGGCATTACAATTGGGCAATCTAGAAAATATTTTCTGGGTTTTGAGCATTTGTTTGAAGTAACACAGATTTGCACCAACCACAAACTGTTTCTACTCTCTAATTTTAGTATAAAGTTTTGTCTTTACAATGTATTTTTTAAAAATTCAGTGCCTTGCTAAAGTATCCCCCCATTGGTGTTTTTCCTATTTTGTTGCATTACAACCTGGAATTTAAGTGGAGTTTTACTTGGATTTTATGTCATGAACCTACACAAAACAGTCCACATTGATGAAGTGAAATGAAGAGAAAAACCTATGTCAAGGAAATCGCTATGTCTGGTGCAAACCCCACACCTCATCACCCTGAGAAGACAGTGACACCATGTTTCACTGCCACCACAGTGAAACATGGTGGTGGCGGCATTCTGTGGGGATGTTTTTCATAGTAAAGGAAACTAGTCAAAATTGAAGGAATAATGGATGCTGCTAAATACAGGGACATTCTTGAGGAAAACCTGTTTGTCTTCCATAGATTTGTGATACTGGGATGGAAGTTCATCTTCCATCAGGGCAATGACCCTAAAAGCATACTGCTGAAGCAACATTAAAATGTCTTGGAATGGCCAAGTCAAAGCCCAGACATCAATCCAATAGAGAATCTGTGTTATGACTCAAAGATTGCGGAATCTGTCCAACTTGAAGGAGCTGGAGCAGTTTTGCTTTGAGGAATGGGCAAAAATCCCAGTCGCTAGATGTGCCAGACTTATAGAGACATACTCCAAGAGACCTGAAGCTGTTACTGCAAAAGGTGGCTCTACAAGGTATTCACATGATACAAACCCCCAAGGCAACAAAAACTGTAAGGGGGAGGGGTTAACTGTGCAAGGCACTGTACATTTGTGATAAAGGGGTTCATGCAGTGTACTGTAAGCTGAAATAGAACCCACACTGTTCCACTTACAATTTTAAGTTACCTTTTACTACACATTTTTTTTTTTATGTTTGTAAGTTTCGTTAGTCAAACTTTCTCTCTAACTCACATTAGACCTTGGGCTGAACTAAGTTGAATTGACTAAAGTGAGAACACTAGTTCAGAAGTGCGTGCTCTAGACGTCTGGGAACGGTTTGGACTTGTAAGTTTATCTAGAATTAAGCATTTCACACCACACCACTCTGAAAAACTGCTCACATCTCAAACACTGAATTATGCAGAAATGTTCCAGATTCAGTGGAAGTCTTCTGTGATGATCTGCAGATCATCTGGGAATTGTCTTCTGGGGTTTTCATCTGTGTATTAAAAAAAAGGAGAGGACAAAAAATAAATCTCATAATAGTTCAGACCCAGCAGGCATAGAAGCAAGCAAGCTTCTTACCTTACTACCTGTGCATGGCCAGTTTACTGACAGCGGTCAGGAACCTGCTGGTGAATTTCTTCCTGCAGGAAGCCCCAAAAACTGGATGAGGTTTTCTAGATGCAGTGCATCTTCTCACAGTGGCATTCCAGTGGCAGGTGGACGGGAGAAGAGTGTTTATAGACTGGTGACGTCTAGCCTGTCTTTCTAGCAAGTTATATCAGTGCTTCCAGTTTGAACTACGAGCTTAGAGTGACCACTTCATTACGTTTTCAGTTCAGACCTATTAATGAATGTGTACCTTGATGTTTACCTGAATCCACCAGCCAGTAGAGCATGCTGAGGGCTACCTCAAAATGCTCTCTGATGAAGTCATCATGCTCTCCAGCCTTGTGCAAAAGGACCACTTCCTGGTCTATTTTCTTCTGCAGGTGGGCCAGAGTGGTCATGGTGGCTCGAGACCCTATGGAGTGCAGGTTCTTAATCTGAGACAGTGGATACTAAAGAAGCACAGTGAGTGTCTAACTCAATCACTGACACTTGTTTTAGAGCATGAGCACTAACTTTGTTAATGAAGGAAGGTTCAGGTAGGTTTACAGGGCACTCAGCTGTCATTAAAGAAGCTGTTGTCCAGCTGTTGTGTGAATGAAGAGTGTATCTTACCTTCTTGATGGCGGCCAAGCAGACTTCATGTAGCTTAGGCAGGTGGTCTGCCAGAGCATGCACCAGTTTAAGCTCATCTGTCTTCCTCATCCTGTTTTAAAACCTTGACATTAGAATTTAGCACCATGTCCAGAACGTAGTATTGTTATAGTAGGTATGATAAATCATGAAACATTGAACAACAAAGGAGCAGCACCATTTGGGTTGTATATTCTCAGGTAACTTCAGCTGTTATAACTAGTTTTGAGTGCTGCTCTAAAACATATCATTCTTGATGTTCCCTGACTAACTTCAGCCATCCATGAGGCAGCCCCATGGGCTCCCCGCTCCCTTCCTTCTGCTACCCTCCTATGGGGCTTCTGTTCCCCTGTTCTGTGTAGCTACAGACACTTTGGAGCAGTCCTTTGACTGCATTCTCATTCTGGATGTCTGTTTTCCTCCCCTGCCAAAATCCAGTCACCTTCTGGGCAGCTCTGTTATGTACAGGCTGCATGTTAGTTTCCTCCAGCCTCTTTCTCTGCCTATCGAGACATGGTGTCTCGCTACCTGTGATTATATGAGCATCATTTGTTTTCATTTGTTTTTGTTGCTGGTACAAATAATTGAATTAATTATTACAATTCTGGAACTTTGTCTCACCGTTGGTCTGCATGCTCAGGCTCCTCAGTCTGCTGGGTTTAGCATCAGGTGGAGGAGAAGTGTATATATAAATAGTACTGCACAGCGCTCCTTCAGTGTGCACCACCCTATAGGTGAAGCATTTGGGGTGCAGAGGCAGCTGCCTTCTGTGTCAAACTCAGGGGAGAGGTCTTTCATCCTCCACAGCAGCCCCTGGGTTGGAACCCTGTATCGACCAGTGTGCCTTTTCAGTGGAAGTTTCTGATAAAAATACCTATTTGGAGGTCCGTCAAGGGCTAGGGAAGGAGTCATGCAGGTCTCCACACTGAAGGTGTGTTGCTGCTCATGTTGCTGCATGCCTTCCTTTATTCCTTTATTCTTCTTATTACCACCATTAACCATCTTCATTACTTTCATTATTTTTACTATTCTCTAGTATGATTATATTAGTTATATTTTTAGGACAGCTGAGCAGAAGAACAGTCTTACCTGGTGGTAGGATGGCTTTTATCAATAATTTATAAGAAGTTTTGACCAGATTAGGATGGGATCTCCCTTGTGAGTCTTGTTTCCTTCAAAAGTTTCTTCTTGCAGCTCTGAGGGTTTTCTTTTGACTGCATTCTCATCCTGGATGTCTGTTTTCCTCCCCTGCCAAAATCCAGTCACCTTCTGGGCAGCTCTGTTATGTACAGGCTGCATGTTAGTTTCCTCCAGCCTCTTTCTCTGCCTATCGAGACTTACCCGTCATGGTGTCTCGCTACCTGTGATTATATGAGCATCATTTGGGAACAATCAATTATAAACCATGCTATACAAATAAATTTGATTTGATCCTCATTTGTCCCCATCATAGTTTACACGAGTAAACATAATAAAATATCTAAGTGTATATGTAACTATAAATAAGTATAAAGAGCAGACATATCATCTACTTAATGGTATATAAAAAGTAAAACAAGTAGATATAAGAAAACAAACATTTAAAACAGTTAAATTAACATGCTGTGTGGTCCCCTGATGGCTTGAGGGACCCAATGTTACTGCTTATATATGGAAAAGGCCTACTCTGCAAAGCCATTTTTAAAGCTACCACCTGACAATTAAAGCCCTTAAGCACAATACCTCTGCATTTGTCTAAAAACAGTAAAATTACTTTCTGAAAGCAGTAGTCAGCATCAGTAATGCCATATCCGTCGATCTACTGCAAACACTGCCAGCATTAAATCCACCTGCCTAACAGTCCGTAGGTCCCGGTCATGCTGCCAAAACAGCATGACCCATCAAGGCATAAATTGCACCTGTTAATGTGTCCTGTACTTACTAATCACCAAGAAGTTTGCAGCAAATCATTTAAGTCCTGTAAGTTAAGAAGCGGGCCTCAGTGGATCACATCAATTAGCCTGGGGTGCTTATGACCCTATTACAGGTTCACCAGTTATTTCAGGTTGTGTAGGGATTGACATAAGACACAACGGCAAAGCGGGGCTTCACCTGTCAGTGGTTTCTAATGTTATGGCTGATTGGTGTCATAAATTTAAAGCAAGAATATGACCTTAATAATAACCACCTGTAGGGTAAAGGCTTGAAACCATAGAGCCAGTTTCCCAGACGGGTTAATCCTAGACTGCATAGCATTCTGAACACATCTGATTGAAATAAAAATACGGTCCATAATTTCCTATCAGAGATTGATACAAGACTACTGTACATATGACAGCAGCTTTTGTTTACTACTACAGTAAACATGTACACTGTTCCTCTGAAGTCCACTAGGTGGAGCTAACATCTTGCCAATTCTCATTCAGGGATGCACAACATAGGGGTGTTCTATATAAATATGGATGAGTGAAATGACTTCACAAAGCTTTAAAATATAGTGGAAACATGAAATAAAAAAAGACAATTTATGTGCATGTCAGTTAATTTAGTTAGTGCCTTATTTTAAGGAACATATTTAAAATGAATGCACATCCTTTAGGCATACATAAAATGTAACAGATTGTTGGTGAAATGGACTTGGGACCTTCTACACCTACCACATCTATCACACCAAATGCCGGTGCAGAGGCCAGCAGTGAGTGAAACAGTTAAATTAGAGTCATAATTAACTGCCTTCAGCAACCAATCAGACCTCCTATGGTGTTCAGAGCGTCCAATCAGCCACCCTACCACGGTCTACTTGGCCAATCAAGCTCCCCGCTGTGATCAGAGCTGTCTTTGAAAGTCCAAAAGGAACTATGTGTGCCATCGCACCCTGCTCTCTTGCTAATGGCTGCAGACACAGGCTGATTGCTGTATTACAAAGTAGCATCATTACCCTAGATGTTTTGTCTTCAAGTTACATACAAGCGACTCTGCCGTTGTAAGGTTAGTGGAGTGTGCTAATGCATCCTTTAAACAGATCATTGGAGAAGAATTCATGTGTGTTAGTTTGCAGATTGCAGTTTTTAAAACGGGAAGCATCCCATGTATGTTAACACGTAGCCTCAGTTTCTATCCAAATATTTGTAGCTGGATTCACATTAATGTTCTAAAGTTTGGAATTTAACCAAATTGCTTGCAGACAAGTGTATAGAATAATGCAGACAGGAAGCTGTACATAAAGAAAGTATAGCATAGATATGCATCTACAAAAAAAAAAAACAAGACTGTAGAAGATTTGAAAATAACTGAAGATACTTTACAGCTTTGTGAATTAAGTTACAATAAATTAATATCTAGGTTTCAGATTTCAAAAGTGAAGACAACATCAGAACAGGTAACTTGACAATAAATAATGTAGATATAAAACTACAGTATTATTTGTAATTCACATTTTAATTCAGTGAACATTGTAACATTTTAGCAATCTGCATTGTATACATTGTTAATATAGCAATCTAAACTGTTGAATTGCAGAATATCTGTCTTTTCTGCTATTATTCAAGTTCTACAGTGATGTCTTACTGAATCCTATTTTATTAATGCATTTACAGTACTGACAAGGATTTGAACTAGGATTTGGATCTAGCCATCTGCTAGTAAAAGCACCTCATAATACTTAAAGCAACTATGAATGCCAAAATGAAACCCCTCAGATGGTTGTCTTATAGATTTGATTTCACTGCCGTTTTTATTATAAGTAATGGGACACCCACTGGAACTTTTTATGACATCCCATCCTAATTTCATAGGCATTAATATGGAGCTTGTCACCCTTTGCAGCTCTCTGCAGTTATTGAGAGTGTTGAAGACTTTAATGCATTATGCTCCTCAGCACTTGCTGACCCCGCTCTGTAACTTTAAGTGGTCTGCCACTTTGTAAGTGAGTTACTGTGGTTCCTAAACACTTTCACTTTTAATAATACCTCTCATAGTTCATGATGGAATATCTAGAAGGGAAGAAATTTCACTAACTGACTTGTTGCAGTGGCTTCTATTACAGTCCACACTGGAGTTCAGTGAGCTCTTTAGAACTACCCACTCTTTGACTGTGCAAAGGCAGACTGCATGTCTATGTGTTTGGTTTATACACCTGTGGTAATTGAACTGAATGGAAATTCTAAACTCAATGATTAACAGATGTGTCCCAATACGTTTGTCCATATATAGCAGTTAGTGGCTGCCAAAAGCTGTTTAAACTAATTAAGGCTTAATAAAATTAGAGCATAGTATCTAGGGGAAATGCTGCCAATCAAAGCATACTGTAATTATTGTAAATAACTACACTTGACTACTCAAATCTATACAGTGCATTTTTGGATGGATGGATATATCGATGTATGGATGGCACAAATGAATACAGTCTGTTTGCCATAACATTGCTTCTTAAGCAAACTAATAACTATGATGACTGATACAGACCTCACACTTTGCTAAACCTCCTAACCAGAAGAATGGTGGAGTCTGTTGTACCAGAAAGTGCATGAAAGGGAAAGTAAAAGGTTTCCAGGGTGAGGAGTGTGCCATATTTGCTGCAGGCAAACAGGGCTGTGTTGACTGTGAGTGTAGCAGTGCTGAGTGGGAGGTAAGTATACGTGTGGGTGGCTCGGGGAAACTGTTCCAGTCCTGCGCTTATTTACACTCCACTCTGCAGTGCTGACAACACAGTGAGGTGATTTTATTACACAAGCATGCAATATGCTGCACTATTTCAGATGGCGACGATTCTGTTTTCCCATGAGCGTGTACAATTGAAAATGTTACTTGCTACGGTGAAATTGTTACTTTTTCATTTTTCAAGTACTGAGGACTAATCAGTGACCGGGTCTAAGTAATATTTTGCATAATTGTGCTTTGGAATAGCCTTGTGCAGGCCCTGTGTTCATGTTTCCATCTGAAACAGACCTGTACTTATAGTCAGGTCCATAGGCATTTGAACAGTGACAGTGAAGTTGTGTCATTTTCCTCTGTAGACCACTTTAGTGGATTTGAAATGTAGCAATGAAGATGTGACTAAGGTTAGGACCTTTAATTTTAATTCATTAAAAGTTTGTTGTTGAATTATTGTATTAACTATTGTATTATTGCGATTCTACCACAGTTCCGTTATCATTGTTAGATTTTAAGATAAAGAGGACAACATTCTATGAGGTGAAATAGTCCCATTCTGTCAGTTATATTAATAATAAGTTCTTGTTACGTTCTTAAAAGCCAGGCTAAGCAGAGCTAAGCTGTGTTATGTGGCTGTGGCCAATAAAATGCCGTATTTCATTTTTTAGGCCAAATAACAGGGTGGTAAATAGGCTTGTAAAACAGCATTTGAGCTTTTCCACCGAAATCACACATTTACTATTTAGACAACATGTCTAAATAGCTCAATAAACTGCTTTTTTTGCTACCACTATTGATATTAATTCAATATTGTTGTGAATACCTAAATAAAGCTTATTTTAATTATTTCAGCAGTCTCCGCCACTGCTAAAACTTCATCCAGACTGTGACCTTCTGTCATAATAATCAAGGAATTTCTCAAACATCAAGGTTACACACAATGGCCCAAACATTAGATGATGTTACTGGTTGTATTAATCACATGGTTACACACACTGATGCACACACTACCAAAGCTGTTAAATATTAAGAGCTTATATTTATGTGGAGCTTATACTTCGTCTGAATGCTTTCTTCTGATCTAAACCTGTGTCTTAAACCACATGATGTACCCTACCTACCTACTTACTTACCTATCTAGCAACACTTTTCATGAGTGTTGCTCTGTTTTAAACCCACAGAGTCTGGATTCATTGTACTTGTGTGAGGTTTGGGACACCGTGCGAAAAACAGTGTGAAATCTCCAGCATTTATCTTTGGTTTAGTTTTTGGTTGTCATTGGAAGAATTAGGCTGGCCAATGATAGCTTCATCTTCCAAATTTAAAGTAAAATAAGTGTTTTCACAGTCAATAGATTTTATGAATGTATATGAATGTATAATGGCAACATTGCTGCTTTGTTATGGCTGACGTTTTATTATTGTAAGCTCTGGTGTCGCTGCTAGGTGTGTGTGTATGTGGCGGAGTAATATTTGAGTCATTTCGGGAGTAATATCATGCGATATTGGCACTCCTCAGCCAATCACATTGCGGGGTTGGAACCAGCTGTGGTATAATTAACAGTATACCTTTTATTTTGCAGAGTACATCCGAGTCGATTTGCACGCCGCCAGTAGAATGACCACAGGGTGGCTTGCAGAAAGTGAATCCACTTAATCGTCTGAGTTAGTTTGACAGGAACACACGGTAACCATGTTCTGAGCGCTGCTGTAAGTTCTCACAGCCCTGCAGGAGGAAAATAGCCTTTCTCCAATCTGCCAGTTTGGTAAGTTTTGCTGCAGTAAAATAGAGGAACATGTTTTGGAGGTATAAGGAGTTGACAGAGATATAGCTGCATACAGACAGTTCTAACTCACACACCTAATCCCCCACACACAAATGTGCATATTTCTAAAGATATAGAAGGTAAAACCCAAACAAGCCATCAAAACGAGTCAAGAACACAGTAGGACAGTGTACTCTGAGCATGGGAAGAAAGAAGCAGTCTCATCTTACCAGTGTGTACACACAGAGCAGGCTCCAGGAGGTGTGGTGTGTCAGGAGTGTGTGTTGGGATCAGCAGAGCTCCTCAAAGGCTTCACGGGAGCTTCTCCATCTCTCTTACAGATGAAAGAGCATTCAGATGCATCTCAGTGACAGCACCTAAATCCTGCAGCAGGGATGCGAACTCTGCATTCTCAACGACTACACTTGCCCTTCAATTCACCAAGTTTCATCTCCACTTTGCCGATGTCATTTCTCATACATTGACTTGTTTACTCACGCTGAGTCCTCGGGGTGAGCCTGCTAATATGTGAAGTATAACCGCTTTCAAGAAGGAGTCATTAAGGTGACAAATTAGAAGCAGTATGGCTGCTATCATTAACCTCATTAAGTCTTTCAGCATGATTACCTTGACCAGCTCGCCCGTCTGACTCCCAGGCACAGGCAAGCTTATACTGAACCTAGACACAAAGAAATTCTTTTACAGAGATGTAAAAGAATATGTACATAAGTTCATCCTAAATGTAGTCAATCTGCCAAGACACATTTGCATTACATTAGCTTAGCACTGGATCAACCAGCACATCACACTGTACCAATAAGAATCCTTGGACAAGGACTGGGCTGAAAACAGGGCCGTAACACTGTGACTATAAGTCGGTATTGACAAGAGCAAGGTTGGTTCTAGTAACACAATACATCCGTTACAAGCAGGGTTACTTCAGAGCCTAAACAGGATCACTACTCTTAACACGTTTGTAATCGAGTGAGCTTTCCTGTTTGGGATTTTCTTAATGCTCTGGCGCTGGCCCCTGCAGCTGGTTTCTGGACTCATTATCTCCTCCACATATATCATTTGTTTGGGCTGTCCCTCTGCAAAGTTTCCATTCCGGGTTTCTGAGCTGTTCTACATTGATTTAGTCTACTGTATAGTTTGGACTTTTTGTTCTGTTTTCTAGGTTTGTTGATATGGATGAGCCTGGGCTGTTGCAGCCTGCCTAAGTTTTGACCACTGCTTACTTTCATGAATTTTGGCAAAATGTTGAAATGTTGGAAAGCTCCAATTAAGACTACTCTGCACATGTAGCCTTGGTCACTGCCAAAAAACCTGGGACAAAAATGCATGTACACATATGCGACGGACTGTAGCGAAGGAGTGGTTTTAAAAGAAATGTTGCCCCATTTACAGTGCTTATAAAAAAGACAATTGGCCTGTTTTTGGGTTGGTAGTGGATTTCTAAAATTACTTCTAACCAAAGTCACATACCTTCTGTTTAGACACGAAATGTAAAATACTGATAAATGCATTTTATGGCACCTTTAATAATATGGTCTGACAAGTGTGTGCCTGTTCGGGTGCTGTAACTGGGACATTCGTTTCCTTCAGATACCAACCATGTCTTGGCTGATACTGTATTTGGGATTTTCCCAAATTGGAAATTTGATTTTCCATGGAACTATCGCTTTAACTGTTAAGTCCATTGAGGGAATTCTGTCTCGCCACCCCCCAAAATATATTTCCCCTCTTCATCCCTAGGTGGGTACCTAATGGTATGCGTTGATTGTGAATGCATTAACCCTGTCTGGTTCATGCTGCTACCCCCTTCCCAGGGGCGTAATTGACTATCCCTTAATGAGCTGCTCCTTTTAAGTCAACGTGATAACGATCTCCAGCCCTGTGTTAATTATGCATGGAGTAAGCAACCTTGAATACCTCCTCATTGGGAGATTTTGCTTTAATTTCCTATTTTTTGCTTAATTGGTGCTTGTCTGGCACAATTCGCTTCGCCTGGGGTGCTTACACGTTTGTTTGACTGTTGGCAGCTCTTTATTCTGATGCAGTCTGAGAAAAAAATAGGATAGGAAAGAGCCAGGAGGGGGATTTGCACTAAGGTGCCCTGCAATTGACTGCTCTTTAAAAAATGGCAAAGGAAAGTGTTTTCATCTATATTTTTCAACTGTATCTCCTCTATCAGGATAAATGCAGTGTATGGGTGTGACGGAGCACTCAGTGCATTAGGCCTAATGCACTGCTCTCTCCGAGTTGTGTCTACATGGTGAAAATT
This sequence comes from Salminus brasiliensis, assembly GCF_030463535.1. Taxonomy (NCBI): domain Eukaryota; kingdom Metazoa; phylum Chordata; class Actinopteri; order Characiformes; family Bryconidae; genus Salminus; species Salminus brasiliensis. Next base: position 56,964,682 of record NC_132878.1, on the reverse strand, counting down.
GCTGTTTACAACACAGGCTTCTGAAGCATCGGTATACGTTTTTTTCTCCACTCGAATCCAAAGTAATAGCTCCTGGGCATGCAGCAACATTAGTGTCAATTAAAGATAATCAGCACAAAGCCATGACAGACAGAAATACACTCGCATTTCCAGATAAGTGTTGTCAGAACAGTGAATTTGTCTTGACAGATGTAAGGGTTGGGTTAATGTTGGTTTGTGTGTGTTGTGGGGAGGTGTCTTATGTCAAGTAGAATGTGTCAGGGTCTCCTCAGGGACATGCGAATGTGCACAAAATTCTCCATTAAGCTCTCATAGTCCTTAGAGTTTAATTATTGCCGGAGATGTGGAGAACAAGGACACAGGCATTAACAAACACAACCAGCACACACAGACATATATACCCCTACAGTCATTCAGAAACACACATTCACACAATATGTATCTATTATCTATACACTGAAGCTGATTTCCATTTTAGACCTTCCCTAGTTGAACAAAATAGACTGAAATATACTAAACATTATTATGCTACATCACACTAAAGTGTACTTGGAGGCACACTAGTAATCAGTGCACTTAAAGAGTGCTAAAATGGAACAACTATTTTTGTACTTATTATAATCCAATTGTACAAAAATAGAACAAAAGCATAACTTTAATTGTGTGGTGTTCTTAACTGCATTGGAATTGGTATATTTTAATCCTATATGTTGCATATTGTATACTGAAATTACATGACATATATTTGCATTAAGACAGTCTAGCCTGCTTCCAGTCCTGGACTTTATTCTCACTGGGAATAACATAACATATTAGCATCTAACATCTTCATACCAACCTGCTTCAGTATAGCAGTGCTTTTACAGACATCAACACTGAGGACAAACATCCACAACACTACAAATCCTGCAAATGGCCACATAAGGGAGGGTAGTCTGGAGGGAATGGCTTCACACTAATGGTGAGTGAAAGGGAAAGACACACCCAGAATGCAGACAGATGACACCAGGAGCCAGTAGGAAAGCTGGGAGATTGAATACACTTTGCCAAAATTTCAAAAGTCTGTTTAAAATCAAGTATTTAAGAAATATATCAATGAATAAAATGAACTAAATTTGAACTAAAAGTCTACCTTATAGCAATGTACTTATAAAAAATATTTTATATTACAAGTATGAAAAAAAGGTTTGTATGAAAGATTTGATGAAAGCATCATAGTAATGGATTTTAAACATATTTTAAGTAAATACACAACTATACTGGCATATTTACAACATAATTAGACCATTCTCTGTATGTTTTAAACACAATTAAGTGCACTTTTCCCATCAGGGTTCAAAAGTACTCATTACATCATTAAACCTTAAGCTAAATTTGAGAAAAACGTGGAGATCCGGCACATGTTCATCATAATTTATCAGCATTTGTATGTGTGTAAAATGACACTGTCAATAGCGACACTATTTCCTCTACATACCAGGATAAAAAACCATCCATTGGTCACCAAATACACTAAGAGTGTGTTGAAAAGGCGCTAGGCAAAACAAACATACTGTAGATTACATAATAATAAATTTTTACCCAGCATTAATAGAAAGATAAAGACAACATTCAATCAACCATCTTCTTTACTGATTTCTTTTCAAGGACATGGTGTCTTCAAAACCATTCTGAAGACATTAGTCAAACCACCAAACCAGAATACTACTCACACAGATATTAGCCCACACCTATGGCAACTTTAGGGGATGGTAACCTGGGGTCAATGTCTTCACACTAGTGGTAAGTGACGGGGGAAAGACACGCCCAGTATGCAAATAGTTGGTACCAAGAGCCAATGGGAAGGTTGAATATTTTACCTAAACGGGATGAACTGTACTTAGTGTGTCATGACTGTTGGTGTCATGAGCGCTGGTTTGAGTATTTCTAGAACTGCTGGTCTTCTGGGATCCAGCACAACATCTGTACAGGTTACTTAGAATAGTGCAATAAAGAAAAACACTGACTGGCAGTTCTGCAGATGGAAACACCATTTTGATGAGAGAGGGCAGTAGAGAATAGACAGACTAGTACATGAACAGAAAGGCTATATATATAAATATGTTTACATTATTGCAGTCAAAGCAGTTTGCAGTCAGGAGTTTTGTTCTCACTGGAAATAATATAACATTATTGCAATTATTATCTCCATACAGCTCTGCTTCAGTGTACATGTGCTGTTACAGACTTCAATACAGCAACGAAGCACCAACAACACAACCAAGAGTGCAAATGTAGACATAGAGGAAGGTAGACCAGAGGGAATGACTTCACACTGATGGTGAGTATAAGGAAAAGACACACCCAGTATGCAAACACATGACCCCAACAGCCAATAAAAGCTGGGAGTTTTAATTCACTTCACAAAAATGTACAAAAGTCTGTTTAAAAAACAGTATTTAAGAAGTATATTTAATTAGAATGAACTAAATTTGAACTAAGTCTACCTTACAGTAATGTATTTATTCTATAAGTATATATTGCAAATCAAAAGTTTACTTGTAAGCTCTGATGAAAGCATCAAATTAGCACACTACTCATCCATCCATCTTCTCCTTGTTCCTGGTCAGGCTTACGGTGAGTCCTGAGATCATTCATCATTACTCAAGACCAGTCCAGGATACTGCACGCATCCATTTACTCACACTTACAGACTTTTAAACCCTACAAATAAAAAACTTCATTAAACTTCACCAAACAGAACAATTATAATTGCCATCTTCATATACTCCTATAGCATAACTTGACATAAATTATCATTTTATACTCACACCTCTACACAAATGAAAAATAGACCACAAAGGGGAAAGTAGCCAGAGGTGAATGGCTTCACACTAGTGGTAAGTGAGGGGGGAAAGACACACCCAGTATGCAAATGGATGGATGGATACCAAGAGCCAATGGGAAGGTTGTGTGTTTTACTCAAAAAGGCTGATTTGAGTGTGGCTGAGAGTGACTGTTGGTGTCATAAGCGCTGGTTTGAGTATTTCTAGAACTGCTGGTCTTCTGGGATCCAGCACAACATCTGTACAGGTTACTTAGAATAGTGCAATAAAGAAAAACACTGACTGGCAGTTTTAAAGACGGAAACGCCTTTTTGATGAGAGAGGGCAGTAGAGAATAGACAGACTAGTACATGGACAGAAAGGCTACGGTAACTCAGATACAATTGTAGTAAGCAGGAAAGTGTCTCAGAATGCACAACACGTCCAGAAGACACACACAAGGTTCCTTTCCTATCAGCCAAGAACAGAAAGCTGAGGTTGCAATTGGGACAGACTCACCACAACTGGACAGCTGAAGATGTAGCTGGTCTGATGATTCTCAATTTCTGCTAAAACACACACACACACACATTTAGGGTCAGAAATTGGTACCAACAGCAGGAATCCATGGACCCACCCTTTCTTGTATCTACAGTCCAGGCTGGTGGAGGTGGTGTAATGATGTGGGGATAATTTTCTTAACACACTTTGGGCCTTTTGGGCACTTACTCTATTTATTCTACTTTAATTGTACCAAAATAGAAGAAAAACATAACTGTGTGTTAAGTGTTCTGAACTGTACTAAACTGAGCTCTTTTAAGTTTGCTTTAAACATAGTGCATATTTTACATAATGTATACTAACTTTAGAAACACAGACAAAACAGACATTAATTGTACTTAATTAAGTCACATTGTATTATATTGACTATTAATATCATAATTAACTTATTAAATTACCCAGAGTCAAGTTCTGGGACTGATTATCACAGGGCACAAAACATGCATATTCAGATTGGTTATTTAACAGACAAACAACAAAGCCTTAAAGTGAATGCACACACACTGGGGAGTGTAGTTTGGTAGCCATAAGCTTCACACTTATGGTGAGTGAAAGTAGAAGACACACCCAGTATGCAAATAGATGGCACCAGGAACCAATAGGAAAGCTGGGATTATTAGTATATTTGTAGTATAAAATTAAAATCACATTAAATGATTAATTTAAGGGCTGGTTTGAGTATTTCAAGAACTGCTGATCTTCTGGGATCCAGAACAAAATCTGTGGCTGCAGTTGGGACAGACTCACCACAACTGGACAGCTCAAGATAGGAAATGTAGCTGGTCTGATGAATCTCATTTTCTGCTGAGACACACAGACACTTTTAGGGTCAGAAATGATTAAATGCAGCACCAGTGCAGTTTCTGTTCGTGTGTGCACTCTTTTTAACTCACTGTTACAGTGTTAATACACTGTTCATTTGCCAATAGCAACCAAATAAACTCAAAGATCTGTAAAGTCACTAATGATGAACTCTGTACAGTTCAGTTCAGTTACTGCTGCTTCCAACACATGTTACATAAATGCATAAAAGCCTATTATCAAAAAAGAATTCAAGAAAACTAAATTATAATGAACTAAATTGAAACAACAACCCATAACACTACATAGGTGGAGGGCCTAACCTAGAGGGAAAGTCTTTACACGTATGGTGAGTGAAGGGGAATGACAGGCCCAGTATACAAACAGGAGCAAATGGAAAAGCCTGCAAAAACGTCAAAGCCTGCAAAAACGTCGAAAAGAATTTGATGAAACAATCATTTTAATTTTTAACATATTTTAAGTAAGTACATAAATATACTAGTATATTCACAACATAATCAGACCATTCTCTGTATATTTCAAACATGATAAGTGCATAAGTGCACTTTTTCCATCAGGGTTCAAAAGTACATTAAACCTTAAGCTAAATTTGAGAAAACCAGCACATGCTCATTTTCTCAAATGTATCTGCATTTGCATGTGTGTAAAATGACACTGTCAATAGCTACACTATTTTCTCTACATACCAAAATCAATACTATTTATTAAACCACTATTCTCACTCCTATTCATTCCCACCACTGGAAGCCACAGAACCAGCCATTTCCATTAAACTTCTCCTAATTACCATACTATGTGCACACATAGGAAATGGTAACCTGGGGTAAATAGCATCACATTGATGGTGAGTGAGGGGGGGGGGGGGGGTGTTACCAAATAGTTGTGAGCACAATTTACCCATCTTCTAACGGCTACTTCAGCAGGATAATGTCACAAGCATCTCAAAATTGTTTCATGAACCTGACAATGAGTTAGTAGTGCTCCTGAAATGCACTCTAGTGAAAAACGTGGACTCAGATATACTAAACTTTAGTACACTATAGTCTACTTGTAGCCACCCTAATAATCAATGCAGTTAAAAATGCTACAACAAAAGAACTATTTTTGTACTTATTCTACTTTAACCGTATAGAAACAGAAGAAGCATAACTTTGTGTTAAGCATCATTAGCGTAGCATAAGCACAGAGGCCAGAGGTGAATGGCTTTCACACTGGTGGTAGGTGAGGTAAGTCATGCCCAGTATGCAAATAGATGGTGTCATGAGCCAATGGGAAGGTTGTACATTTTATTTAAATAAGATGTACTGTACTGACTGTTGGTGCCAAAAGGGCTGGTATGAGCATCTTTAGACTAGTCTAGGTAATAAAATGGAACTTTAGGAATACTTAAAGACACACCCAGTATGAAAATAGATGGCACCAGGGGCCAATGGGAAAGTTAGGAGCCTCAAATAGGTTGTTTTGTACACACAAAGGCACTGTATATTATTGAAGCAGTACAGCTGACTCACTTACTGGACTAGTTGAGAAAAGTTAATATGAGTGAAAATATTAAATCCAGCATCAGTGAGGTTTCCAGTTTGGTGTTTTGTTCTCTCTGAAAGTAATTTACCATATTACCTTTCTTAAAATTCAGCTTGAGTGCATAAAAGCTTTTACAGACATCAAAACAGTAACTAACCAGTAACAATAAAACCTAGGGTGTAAGCAAACACATAGGGGAAAGTAGCCTGGTGGGAATGACTTCATACTGATGGTTAGTAAAAGGGAAAGACACACTCAGTATGCAAACAGTGACCCCAAAAGCCAATGGAAAAGCTGGGAGTTTTATTATACTTCACAAAAAAGTAAAGTCTGTTTGAAACCAGTATTTAAGAAGTATATTCAGTTAAAATTAAATAAATGTGAACTAAGAGTCTACCTTATAGTAATTTGCTCCATAACTCTGTTTACTCTCATTTACTCTGTTGGGCCCTTGAGCAAGGCCCTTTACCGTCATTATTTATTATCCTCTGTCTGTACTGTGTTGTGTTGTCTGTCCGCACATGTTTGTTTGTGTTGCACTTGTGTCTTGTATGCACTGTCTATGTTGCACCATGGTCCTGGATGAACGTTGTTTCGTTTCACTGTGTACTCTGTATGTAGTTGAAATGACAATAAACCCACTTGACTTGACTTGACTACCCTCTCTGCTCCCCGGGCGCTGGAGTTGGCTGCCCACCACTCTGGGTGTGTGTGTACTCACTGCCCCTAGTTCACTAGTGTGTGTGTGTTCACTACCACAGATGGGTTAAATGCGGAGGGCACATTTCGCTGTACAGTGTACACTGACAAATATGTGCACCTTTACCTTTACCATTAGCTTTAATATTCTATATAAGAAGTGTGATCAAAGTTTCCGTGCACTTACAGACATTTAAGCCTTCCAACAAACTTTCATCAGATTTAATCTAACCAGCATAACTATAATTGTCAGCTTCATAAACACTGATATCATAATTATACTTTTGAAAGCACTTCAGCACAAATGTAGTATGAAGCCACTCAGCAACCATCATTTTGATCAAAAAATGAACACAAAGAGGAAAATAGGCAGAGGTGAATGGCTTCACATTGGTGGTGAGTGAGGGGGAAAAGATATGTCAAGTATGCAAATAGATGGTGTCATGTGCCAATTGGATCACTGTAAATTTTATTCAAACAGAATGTACTGTACTGACTGTTGGCCATAAGGGCTGGTTTGAGCATTTCTAGACTAGTCTGCTAAAATATAACTATTTTAAGTATACCTACACACACTTTAAACATGCTGCACACCGCTAAACTAAAACATGGTACATAAGCATTACAATTTCACTACTGTTATCAGTGCAATTGGCGCATTCGTCCAACATAAAACCTTCAGAGCCTTTAATAGAGGGAATGACTTCACACTGATGGTGAGTGAAGGGGAAAGACACACCCAGTATGCAAATAGATGGCACCAGGGGCCAATGGGAAAGTTAGGAGCCTCAAATAGGTTGTACTGCACACACAAACACACTGTATATTATTGAAGCAGTACAGATGACTTAATGGATTAGTTGAGAAACATCAGTGCAGTTTCTGTTCTTGTGTTGGATGTTTAGAAGCTCACATGGGTCAACGACTGTCCATTTAGCAATGGTAACTGAATAAACTATCTAATAAACCATCTAATTTTCAAAACCAACAATAGTTAGTCTAGAGACCAAGCCAACCAGTCAAGCTACCACTCCCCTCATCATTCAAACCCTTATCATTTACACAACAAATGTAATAGATAGAACTTAATGGAGCAAGTGAACAAGTAGGGGAAGGTTGCCTAGAGTGAAAAGCTTCACACTGGTGGTGAGGGAGGGAGGATAGCCACGCCCAGTATGCAAAGAAACCATGTGAAGAGCAAATAGGATGTACTGTAATGATCACGTACTGATCAACTCTCTGCCAGCATTAATGAGAAGCATAACAGACTGAGACCAGAGTCAGGATCAAACCCACAACATCAAACCCTTTGAGCTGTGTGGCACAGATACACATGCATTCTACACTACTGTACTGTCCACACAGTAAGTTCACCTTTTTAAATGTAGATACTTGAACCCCCTGCTTTAACCTACCGCTGTTAATGAGCTATTGTAGTGAGTGATGTAGCGACTCTCTAAAACTCTGAAACTCATACATTTAACTGCATAATTATTATATCAAGTATTTTAAAGGATGAATTTAAAGGCATTTATGTTGTCAAAAAGTGATGTGTAAAACCTGAGAATAACCTGTTTATAGCCGCAGCCATTCTTATGTTGAATAATCCATCTCAATTTGCTGGTTATTAGAGTTAAAATCTTATGAATGATTGCAGCTGCTGCATAAACATATCAATGTTTGAGCTCCTTACTTAGTACCATAGTATTATAGTACTTCATACAGAGTCACCATACCCCCCTAAATGCCTTAGACAAAATGAAAACCTATAGGCATTTAGACCTTTATCTGTATGAGCATATTAATGTGGTATATTAATGCACTATATATTTATATTGTATTTAAGATTTACTTTCTTTACTTCACTGTTCTGATATTTGTTGTTAATCTTTACCTATATCATGATCCTAACATTGGTCTTTTGTGAACCTCCATTTTTATTGGCCTCGAAATGTATTTTCTTCCTTAATTCAAAATCCTAGCATGGTCTATGCTTTCGTTTCTGCTGCACAGATACTAAGCAAACGCTAACTCTCATGAACTGAAATTGTGTTAATGAGTGAAAAGGTATACAGCTTCATCACATATTATTGTTATTATTATTATTATTATTATTATTACTACATTAAATGTAAATGAACTCTGAGTCAAATCTGAACCAGCACAGGGTGGCGCTGTTTCCCTAAAGAGGGGCTGTGGACTCGCTCAGCAAGGAGAATTGTCCACAGAGCAAACCACTCTCAGATGTCAAGCAGTGAATGATTAAGTGAAGGAGGATAGCTAGGAAATCCCCTGCTCTGCTAACATCATTCTCTCTGCTAATGAGAAGAAAAGGGTTCTGAGATTTAAGACATTACCAACAGGGGTAACAGACAATGCCAACCCCAGTTTATTCCTCTGTTTGTCAAACGGTCTTCTGTGAAACGTCTGTAAAGTATTCAATCTTAAGTAAATGGCACAGCAATTAAAAAGTAACCACAGACAGAGACTGTGAATGCTTGACGTACAGAATGCCCTTGAAATGTCCTGAACTGGGTAACCGAGAAGCTGCCTTTGTCACATGCAAATAGAAGGCTGGAGTGACTTTTTATGTGGCCTGTGGGCAGGAAGATGAAAGCCAGGGTGACTCATTGGCTGGTACTTGTTAAGCATGCTCATAATGAAGAGAAGAGCATCTTCACCCCTCCCCTCCACAGCGGCTGATGAAAACATGAAGATTAACAAAGCTGTGTAACATTTTATGTTGTGTTGTATGTTCATGGGTTTGTTTTCATACATTTGCAGGACAATACATGTAATAAAATGGATACAAAACTGACTTTGAAGCAGATTCTTTTGAAGGAATGATGGAAACAATGGAGATGAGGGGAAAATATAAGAACCATTTAGCCAAAGACATTCAAAAGGTTTTTTGGCTTGTTATGGTTCTATGGAAACTGTCCATTTACTAAAGATTTACTTTTAATAAATGTATATGTATGGATACTTTATTGGGCATAGGTTTTCTAGCCTTTACAACCTCACTATACACATAAAATGATCAGTTCAGCTACTTTTCAAAGCACCCATTACTGACAAAGTCATTTTAGTTGTGTGTACAAAGCTTAGAAAATCATAGAAAAGCATTGCCAAACTAACAGGATGCCCTGAAGCAGCCACACGAGAGTCTAACAACACCATGCCCAATGCCATAAGGTGGATAAAGGAGTGTATATGGAGCAGTGGGACTGACTTCTGCAGGGATGAGTTTAAGTGATATTTTTGATCTATAACTAATCATCCATTATCAATACCTGACCTCACTTATGCTCTAAGGGCTGAATATCATCAAATCTTCACAGCAATGTTCCAACATCTATTGTAAGGCCTTTGCAGAAGAGTAGAAGCAACAAAGGTAAAACAAACTCCCTATTATTGTTATTAAGCCTTGATTTCAACAGCAGCTTTAGAGAAGCATGTGTCTACAAACTTTTGGACATGTGATGTATATAATTTACAAATATGATTCTTTATAGAATCATACCTTGGATAATTTGGGGGAGAAACAAGACTGGTTCTTTCATGGCACCACTACAGAGAGACATTTAGCAGCTTTATTTTTAAAAGTGTAGCTTTTTTTTTAGGACTTTGAACATGAATGTGTAGTTACGTGTGTGTGTGTGTATAAATATATATAGCACACACACAGGAGTTGTGTATGACCTGACGTCCTGACAGGGTATAAAGACAAGCCTGTACGTGTGTAGCATGAGTAGGAAAGAATTGCGGGAAATGAGAGTCTACAGAATACTAACTAGTGCTAAACCATGAGCAAAACCTACAAGCCCATTTGAACGCAGCAGGGTGTGCAGTAAAAAGGCTGTGTTAGTGGATCCTGACGGCCTCTTAAGCCATGTGTCTCTGGCTGTGCTTCTCCCAGTGGGACACTTACATATTGGACTGCTGCTGTCTGCCCCTCTTTCTCCAGAGCCTTCCTTCAGAGTTCCACTTTGCCAGTGATGGTGGAGCATTCCCTCTGTGAGGCCGTCGCACATGTACCTCTTTTCCCATCTGCACATTTCCATCTACCTCCCGCTGCTCTGCCAAACACTCACACAAGTGTGTGTTCCACAGCTCTACTTTTCATCAGTATCTGGTTTTGAATTGGCAAAAAGAAAAGCCAAAAAAGATTATTGCGCTAGAGTGAAGCAGACAGTGTAGAATACAGCCCATGCCTATATGTGAAAAAGAGCTGTGGAAAAGCACTTTTGAATAACTGATCACATATCAAACTGCAAGTCACATTATTCTTTTATCAAATGGCATGGGTGGCTGGTGGCTGGAAAAATGACTGACCCTACAGATGGTCCGATCATCACGCACAGCAGTTCTCAGAATTGAAAGCTCGTCTGAAATGGTTCTGAATTGCTCTCACAGCCAGCTAAGGTTGGGGAGGGTGTCCATTAGCTGAGATGAAAGAATGGTCAGTTATCATTGTCCTCCAGGTACAAATGAACTGTCCAATGACGTCACTTCTGTTTGGAAAGATGCAGTGGTGCTTCATGTGACTCAGACCATGCACATGCTGTCTTACATTGCTTTTAAAAGGAAACTCCACCTTAGGTCACATTAAAACGCTTCCAAAATGTGCAATAAATAAAACTCAATGTAAATACTGTGTACAGCACACGTGCCTCAGCTCACCAAGGGCTCTTTTTTAAAGAAAAGGTAATCCACAAGGCCAAGGCATCCAGTTTTATATCAGCTTCTGCACTTCAATCCAACAAATGTATTCATTCTCTGTTTTACATGCCACAGGCTAGCAGCAGGCAATAAGCTTAAAAACTGGAGGTACTGTATTTGGTTAAATAGAAGAAACCGACCTTCAAAGACTGTAACTCTGCTCCTTGCCATATAATTGCCACATCTATGGGAAACAGTGGGTATAACTCCAAGGCTGAATCTGAAATTGCTTTCTACTTTCTGTACATTTTGCACTCTACCCCGAATATTTCGCTGTATGTCCAGCATGCAAGTCTGCCCATGTAGTTGAATCCCAAAAGACTCTTTGTTAGCTGTATTTCTTTTTAAAAAGACTATTTGAAGACCTGCATTGTGTACTAAGAATAGGAAGCCATTTGGGGTTCAGCCCGTTTCACAAGCGATCACTGTAGGCCTACAGTGCTTTTCCCTTGCTACGTCAATAGCAGTTTCAACGCCATATACAGAGTGTGAAAAAAATTCTCACAAAGCTGCCCTTCAAAGGAAGTGAGTGAAACAGAACACTGATAAATAACAATGGGACTATGTGTACTTTGTACTTTGTGAAGAAAAGCACTTTTAAACATAAATGTGCTTTAAATGGTTCTTTTAGTGATGCCGTAGAAGAACCACTTATGGTCCCATAACAATTATGTTTGTAATAGAGATGCGTGAGAGTAAGGAACCTTTTAAAGGTCTGAAGAACCTTCACTCAATGTCAAGATTCTTTACCATCGCTCAAAGAACCCTTTGAAGCACCCTTATTTGTAAGAGTGTAAGTCTTTGCTTGAGGAAACTGATGTTGACAAATGAACTAACATAAGCAGAGGAGAAGATTCAGCCTAATTTTCAATAATTGTGCGATCAATTGTGCAGAAGAACGGGAAACAGGTGATAAAATGCATTTGACACATAAACAGTTCTATAATTTGTCCAAACAACATTTACCAGAGTCATTTTTACTACATTTTTGTCCCCCATCAAAACAAGTCCGTAAGACAAAAAAATCAATGTTGTTGACTCAGGGTCATAACACCAGTATAAAAGTGCAGATGCTCAACCACTCAGCAGAACCGTGCAGCACTTGGAGTAAACACAGAGCCATCAGCTTTGACTAATAGCTGCGGTGACTGGATGCAAATGCATCTAAATGTCTAGTGTCTGTTTTTTTGGCCACCATCAGGGCCCCTTCTTTCATGGTCATGCTAATGGCGGTGGGTGCTGCTTTGTGTCAGGTAAGAAAAGACTGTCTCCTCTCTCTCACACACGTAAACACACACACATCTATTCTGCACTTCCAAGTCTGCACATCCCTGGAGAGAGCTGGTGCTCGAACGCTGTTTACGAAGTGCCATTAAAGTTTGCTCTCCATGTGTGAAATTGTTTTGATGGACTGTGATCATGATCTAAGGAGAGCAGAGTTAGTGCCTGGCTGCTTCTGAAGTGCATGGTCATCCTGCCCCGCCGCCCACTGCTAAAAGCCCTATTCAAGTTCGATGATTAAATGGTGTGCTTGATTAAACAATGGAATTAATTAAATCCGAACACCAGCAAAGAGGCTTTTCGGGGCCTGTCAGTCATACTAATTGCACTCTGTGCAGGTTTGGTTATTAGCCACTTGAAGGCAAGCTTGTGCGCGCGTGCGTGTGTGTGTGTGTGGTTGGCCTGTCATTTCACTCAGAGTGGTTCTGTGAGTGGCATTATTTCCATTTGGAATGGATAGGCATATGCAGTGCTGGAGAAGCCAAGCGACTTTGCTTCACCTGGAGTGGGATGAATGATGATATTGCTGGAACATGAACCATCCCATGATAACTGGCCCTCATACCTTATCTCAGAGAAGCAAAATTCCATTAGTTCTAGAGTTACAGAAGTTTGGATTTGCAGATTTACTGACTACAGCTTTGGCAATTCTAGAATAATGTGTAATATAAATACTGCACATTAGTTACATGCTAATAACATACAATACAATACAACATACAATACTAATTACAGCTAGCAATGCTAAGCATTGCATTTACTGTTCCTTGCAGTAAATTTATGTGCTTTATACGTTTGCAACTCAAAGGCTTAAAAAAAAATCAGAGTAACTCTTAACCAAAAAGCAGTGTTCATAAAGACACATGAACTATTCATGACAACTGACATAAACCTACATAAACATTTTTAGTTTATTATCTAGCTTTATTTAGTTTATTGTTTTCTGTGGTCAGATTCCGTCAGGCAAGCGAAAATACATCTGGTGGAAATATGTTAATATGGATAATAATTTCTGTGGATCTCTGGATCTGTTAGAACATTATGGTGAGAATTTGATTCCATTCAGCCTTAAGAGCATAAGTAAGTGTCAAGTACTGATGTTGAATGATCAGTTCTGGAGCAAAACGCCTCTACAACTCATCCCAAAGGTACTGGACGAAGCTTCATAACTCCAGAGAGCGCAGTTCCACTGCTTCACAGCCCAATGCTGGACGGCTTAAACCCAACTAAATGACTCTTGGCATTGGCTTTGGGCTCATGTGCGGCTGTTCCAGAGATTCTCGTTCATTGATACTGCTTTTCTATGGAGATTATACAAGCTGTGTCTGTGTGTGTGTGTGTGTGTGTGTGTGTGCGTGCAAGGGAACCCCTGTGTCAGCACTTCAAATTCACTAATTAAAAGAGGTGTCATTTGATCACTGATGCTTAGCTGAGTCTTAAAAGGTGTGCAAATGCGGATTACTGTACATACTGCACTTTTTGGCCAGTGTCATTCACAGCTCCACTTTTTTAGATAATGTGGGACAGACCAGGCTGTTGGTTCGCTCCAGATAAACGAACACATCAATAAGAGATGAGTAGACCGCAGTGGCATAGGTCACATGACTCAGCCCCCCCCCCACCCCACCCCCCCATCCCCACTGCACACTACCCCACCCGCCATCGCCAAAGGCCGCTGCTAAGAGGAGAATGAAAAATTCATCTTCCTCACATTCATAATTCAGCAGCAGAGGCAGGCAGCCACCTCCTGCACAGCCAGTGCAGGCAGTTGACCCTCCAGTTACAATACAGCCATCACCACATCACCATCATAGGAGACAGAGAGAACGAGAGATAGGGAGAGAGAGACAATTAAAGAGCGAAAAATAGGAAAGGGTGCAAATGAAAGAGTAAGAAAGAGGGAGAAATGACAGAAAGACAACGGCAGAATTGGAGGGGGAGAGGGTGACACACAGATAGCGAAAGAGTAAGAAAGAGAGAGCAAGACAGAAGGAGTAGACATATTTTGGCAGGTTTCAAAGGCCCCAGAGTGACAGTTGTGCTCTCTGTCTCTGCTCTGTGTTTTGGTGCGATGGGGGGATGGGTGGATGGGTGGATGAGGAGATGGGAGGTTAGAGCCAGGGCACAGTGGAGCTTTGCTTTGGGGCTGAAAGAAAGGAGATTAAACAGAAGGGATATTTCATCCAGAACAGAAAAGTTAGAAAATGAATGAGTCATCTAGTGGAAGACAGGTGCAACACAGTGAATTTGCATGAAGGAGCAATCTGGTGAAGAAAAAGCTGATGCAGAAAGTAGCACTAAACACTTTTACTAGAAGAGCATGAGCAAGAGTCTGCTTTACCTTGAGTGAGCTTTATCTACACTGAAAAAAAAGTACATTGAATTTACATCAAATTCCACAGTATGTGCTCAATGAGCTCTTATTATCTTTTTATCATACTTGCAAGATTATACTTCACTTTGCTCTCAAAACAGCCTTTTCTTAGCCCAAGATATTGGAAATTTCTTTAAGATTACGATCCATAATGACCATGGTTGGGCAGTGCTGTCTCAGCGGTAAGAGCACCGGGCTATTAACAGGGTTGTGGGTTCGATACCTGGGCTCAGCAAAGCTGCCACTGTTGGGCCCTTGAACAAGGCACTTAACCCTCTCTGCTCCCCAGGTGCTGCAGCGATGGCTTTCCACCACTCCCTACATGTGTGCTCACTCTCACTGCGTGTGTATGTGTGTGTTCACTGCACGGATGGGTTAAAGGCAGAGGCCAGTGTCCAACACTAATGGTGAATGACTCGGATCTGGTGACCATTGAAGAACATGTAACTCATTGTAATGTTCATAAAACCAGTTTAAAAGACTTTTGCTTTGTGACAAAGTGCATCATTATGCAGGAAGTAGTCATAAGAAGATGGTAAAATGTGGTCATGAAGGGATGCACATGGTCAACAACAGTAATCAAATAGCCTGTTGCCATCAGGTGATCATTGATTGGGGTTAATAGGCCTAAAATTTGCCAAGAAACCATTCTGCCACACCTTCGCACCATCATGTGAATGAGAAAATTGGAATTCCAAATTAATGGGACACAGTGTTTTAATTGAGTGGGCATTGTCCCGCCCACCCCTGTGCCTGACCATGAATAGAAACCTTTAAACACATCCAAAGCAGTTCCCAAACACCAGACCAGTGCTATTCTTTTTCACTGTCAGTGTCCATTCAATGCATCACCTTTTAGTGTAGTCCACATGCAACTGAATGGCCAGTTCTACATGACCTGTAAGACCTGTATACCATGACCCTCAGAGTGTGTATGTGTGACCAAACGTGTGTACACACTGTGTTTGCTGCACCTTTGTACAAATGTCTTGCAGAGAAGCTGTGTGAATGATTTTATATGTCACACTGAGAGGCTGTGTGTATGTAGTTTGGGTGAGTGTCTAAATTGGTGTGTGGGTGTGTATCTCAGAGAAAGCCAGTGTATGTGTTGTGCATGCAGCGCAGGGTAATTAGCTTCGGTGACATTGTTCTTGCCTGCCGGCCTAATCTGTCTACGAGAGGCTTTATCAGTCCTGGTGTTTACCAAGTGTGCCCGTCAGACTAGTGCTTCGCTAGTCCGCCACTAGCCATCCCATCTCTCCCACTATTGTCCGGCCTGACGCCTGCCCACAAAAGGCAGGCCCCATGTCCTTATTGTTTAAAAACAACCAGCCAAGACAGCCATCAGCAGGCAGCGGGCAGATGGCCCCATTCAGGGGTGCTAACAATACAAATAGCTCGACCCAGAGTGCAGACCTGCATCCCAGAGCTGTCTGGGCACAGCACATCCACTGCTGCGGAGTGATTCACACTCAGGGAGATATACACAAGTAAATTGCTGCCGTGTTTCAAACTAGAGCATGTTAAAATTGGTGCTGGGTGACGCAAGTTGTTTCCACACTATTGGCAAATCCTTTTTCAGAGCAGCTGTCTCAGAACATTACAGAATTAGCTTGTGGTGGCATGAGAACTCGATTTAGAAATGTGACTTTTTTGTACGCTATTTACAAAAAAGGATAACACTTGGTAATATGAACTCTTAGAGGTTAACTCTAAAACTCTTCTTAGGGCTTCTTTTAATTTGCTGTAATAAGCATAAGTATGTTATTTAAATATGTAATTCCACAGTGAGTTGGATGACGACATGGTTTTTGTCATGGAATGACACAAAAAAAAAACCAAATCTGACAGATGTACTGTGTTCAGACTATAATAAAGGATCAAAACTTTGGAATATGCAATTGTAGTAGAATATCTCAACATTTCAATGAGCTATGAGTGAGAACTAAATTTTATTACATAATGCTTTTTTCTTTTTCAATCAAACTGTTGATTGATTTCTATGAATATAAATAGTGATAATAGAAACCAGAGACATTGCATTGGAAATGATTCCAACAGTGCAAATTCAGTCCTTTGATTTCACATTCAAAATTAGCACTCGCTTGTTAATGATGGTAAAAAAGTTTTTTGGGGGGGAGACTATATTGCCTTAAAATGGCATGCAAGTGCTTCTATAAAATGCATTTCTGTCTGAAACCTTCTCCACCTTGTCAGTAGCATATGTAGTTATAGTGGAAATAATACTATAAGTAACATTTTTATTGATTTTCTGAATTCTCTGAAAAAAACAATCATAAGTTCTCACTTAAGAAAAAAACACAGTGCATCCATCAAGAATGAATGCAGTAAACATGTTTTATACACTGTTTCCAGTACCAGAGGGAGCAAAGCAGCATCGCCGAACCATCACCATGATTCACTGTAGGCGGGGTGATCTTTTCAGAGTATGCTTCATTCTTCGTTCTCTGGACATACCACTGAGCCATATGCCTGAAAAGGTCATCACTCCACAGAACAACTTATGTAGCATATATTTTTGTTTGTTTTTGAGCAGATTGAAGCTGACCTTTTTTTGTGCTATTGAGTCAGTAAAGGTGTACATTTTGGAGTATGTTTAGGGATGGAGACCGCAAATCAAAACCTCAATGTCTGCTGCCTCCACATTTTGCTGCAGGTCTTTAGGACTCATTCAAGGGTTTTTCAAGGCCAGCATGGGGTAGCTTCCTCTTTCTGCAATGTCCAGGTAGTGTAGCCAGTGTTGAAATGCTTCCAGCAGCGAAATTCAGTGCTTTGCTCTCTTTCTTGTATTCTTTGCCTTGTTTGTGTAGGGCGGTGATCTCTTCTCTGAACTTTTTTTTTTGTCAAATTAGCCTTATTTCTAACGTTCAACTCAAACCAGTCCAGGTATTAGATCTTAAACACACATTATGAAACTAATGAAGCCCTTGAATTGCCCTCTGTTCTAATGAGAGATTCTATTCAGGGGGTTAATAATTAAGACTACAGCAGTCATTAACAGTGGTATTTTGTGTGTTGAATTGGGAGAAAGCACTTGTTATATTGATTGTGTTAAGATGTTTAGATTGGTCTTGTTTAACTGATTAGTTAAGTGGAAGGAGTGGAAGGAGGCGACAGAAGCTTTTAAAAGGGTCTTATAGCACCAACTGTGAATTGGATGCTGAATGACTGCAGGTCTGTTTTTCCCTGGGCTGAGTCTGTTCGCTGGACAACATAAGACTTTGTAAGTCTTTCAACTTTTGTCAGTGTAGAGTTGATTCAATCGCTGTGAGAATTCACTCATGCAGAGATGTCTGAAACTAATTCCAAGAGCAGAGGTGGAAAAATGAGCATTTGCATACATGTGAGCAGTCCCACAGTGTCTGTTTTGAGCTGATCAGTTACAGCTGACCCACCGCACTCATGGGACAGGGTGGCTTAAAGGACAGCCTCCATTGTCTGTGGCGCGCCTTTGTTGGCGAGTGTGTGCTGAGGAATTCAAGTAGTGTGTAAGCACCGACTAAGTCCTAGAATGATGAAAGGCTTGATTAAAAATATGGTTTTGTGTAAGTGTTGCATTCACGCTGCGTCGCGTGCCTTGAGGGCCGATGCTGCCGAGTGCAAGGAAGTGCGCAAAAGTACAGTGTGTCTTGTTACTGCTGCATTAATCAACTGCATGAATTCATCAAAGGAGAGATCATCATTCAAATGGAACCTGGTTAGACTGGCCCATGGTCCTTGAGGAGTGCTGCGGTTCTTCACCGTCACGGCAGTCCCTCTCTTGTTATTTGCTCCCTGAGACCCAGGCTAATTGAATAGTGGCCGGTGGCAGCTGGCGTGGAATGTGGTTGCTGTGCTCCGGCTAGGTCGATCTGCTCGGATCAAAGCAAAAGGAGGGGGAGGAATGAGAGGGCAAACGGGGGAATGTTTTAAAAGCCCCCAAAAGGCTCATATGAATGCAAGGCATGCCTCTAGCAGGGCACACTCTGTATTAAGAGGGAAAATGTGTGGGAGAGTGAAGAGTAGCTACAGAACAAACTTCTCCCTGGACCACTCTCAGAAAAAGGAGTTCTTTTGGTTCTCTAAAGAACCTTTCAGTGGATGCTTCTTAAAAGAACACTTTAGGGGGAAAATGTAGTTCTTCTGTAGCATCCCCCCAAAGAACCCAGAGACAGAGTTGAGCTTAATACTTTGAAAAACTAGTGGTGGCTGAATACTGGACACAATGTCCTGGAGGTATTCAGGCACACACTCTTTGACATAATACATAAAAAGAAACATATTCAAAACACATTTATGATACGTTTGGAATACAGATGAAGTCACATGGGAAAAATGCTGTTGTCAGTCTTATTTTCCCATCGACTGGTTCAGTCCACTATGGCTCCCACAGTCCCCCCCAGGGCAAAACTGCCACCAGTGTCATCAGCTCAGTAAAAATTGGACACTGTTTGATAAATGCACCAGAGTGCCTTTTAAAAAACAGATACTCGTACATTTTGTGTTTAGATAGCTGTCATAATCTGGGTTTTCCAGAGTCAACTCTCATCTCCTGCTGCTGGAGTGAACCTGAACCATTATTAACCAGCGAAACATATGCAGAGCAAAAGTATTCTTTCCGGAGCAGATAAAGGTTGAAATTTGCCTCTAAATCTAATCCTCCTTAATCTCCACTCTAATCTTTAAGATTATGAGGGTCTGCTTTCGTCAGCATGTGTTTGGTTGTGAAGGGGTACAAATATGAATGTTACCTCTCTTCAAATTATAACCAATGTAGCTATCAGATATTATATTTACACTGACTTGCTTGCTTTTTTACTAACGTTAGGTTAATGTGATGAGCAGAGATGGCCACTTTTCATTTATCTAGAAAAGTGTATTTCCTGAAAGAAACACAGATTGGTTTCCATTTCCAGGCTGTCGCTAAGTGGTTGCTACACGGTCACTATGGTAAAACGTTTTTGGTAGGTGGTTGCTATGGTAAACTAGGTGGTTGCACCCTATACCTGCATATACGTTCCGTGACACTAGCTCTCATTTTAATGAGAAAATGCATATTACTGGCCAGTGCTCAGGGCTTAGTGTGTCTAGGACTGAGAACAACTGTCAAATATGAATAGAAGTATATATATATATATATATATATATATATATATATATATATATATATACATCAGCCTCTACACATGTACACATCTTTCTGTATTACTTCACTTAAACTACATTTACATTTCATGGCATTTAGCTGACGCTCTTATCCAGAGCGACTTTCTAGGTTACTGGTATTACAGAAGTGGGCCAATGTAGTGTTAGGAGTCTTGCCCAAGGACTCTTATTGGTGTAGCACAGTATAGTCACCCTAACTGGGAATTGAACACCAGTCTCCCACGTGGTGGGGTACCTCACTGGCAGATAGTGGTGTTATCTGTTGGTCTATCAATGAAGTGGTTGGTGTGGCGTTAAATGTTTAATGACAGCCATATTGCTGATTGGATCAGAAACGGGCGCAGCAAGACAGCTGAATAAGAGGATAACTGAAGGACAACATTCAGCAAATTCTCTCGAAAGTAGGTGCCAATCTCATAGAGCTTGCAATATAGTGGGTGATTAGGGGAAGGGAGTGGGCTGGGTGCTAAGAGTTTTTATCATTTTCCTGTAATATTTCACACAGTACGTATATCATATTCATTATGTTTTGTTTACCCTAATAAAACCAATATAGCTCTATAGGTCCAGAGATATGAGGCAACTGAAACCCCTGCAGTTTAAAGAATCAAAAACATTTTGAAAAGCTAGGTGCTCTTTTGACAGTCAGTGTAAGCGATTGCTATGAGGATGGAGAAATGATTGGTTGCTGCTGTGGATGGGAAAGTGGGAGATGGGGGAGATGTGGAATGAGGCAGCTGCTCTTTAAGTGGAGGAATCCTTAAAGCCCAGACACTGCAGGGGGAGGCCAGGGGTGATGAGAAGCACCTGCCATCTCTCTTTCTCTGTCTCTCCCTGTCTCTCCCTCCCCCCTCTCTCTCTTTCTCTCTGTCTCTCTAGTCTCTTTGCCTCTCTCGTTCATTCAGCATCAAATGAGCTCATGCCCTGTGGAGAGAGCAGCAGGGAGGACTGCTTTAATGCTTTTGAATAGGGATCATGCATGGTGTTAAGTTTACGCTGATTAAAAGATAAAGACGCAACAATCCGCTAGAGCTAACTTGTTTTCTTTTGTTTGACTTGCGTTTGTCAAAAAAGTAGCAGGGGCCCGATTAATTGAGCACGAGTGCTATATCAAGATCAGTATAGACAACATCAGACCTTCCTCTTTCAGTGTATTTATGGGCTAATCGTGTTCTGGACTTGAAATGCCCAAACTTCTGAAAATCTATTCAACTGTGTTGTTTATTTGCTCTTGAGCTTGCCACATCCACGAGGCCCTGCACATTTTCTTCTAGCGAGCCGGCTAAATAGGCAGTGAATGCTCTAATGGAAGCAATATCCTCTTTGATTTTCTTATTTACTCTTTATTTACTGGGTGTACTGTAGATTGAATTGGGGGACACCAGCCAATTTAAATGTAATTTATTTCTGAAAGCAAAAGCAGAACAGCTAATAAAGTGTATGGCTCAGTGAGTGCCCATGTGAGCTCCCCTGTTACTAAAGACTCATTCACCTATAATCATCACCACCAAGCATCCTTTCTTTTAGCCTTGTTTTTGTGGAAGTATAATTGCTGTGCATTAATTCAGCACGCATTTAAACAATTTCCTGGGCAAAAGGCCTCCAGCCTAAAGCATTTGATATCTGTTCACTGCAGTGTTTAAGATTTACTGAAACTAAAACTGAAGTTAATGCATCAGTGGCCAGTCAGTGTTAAGTTGCTCTTGTCCATGTTCCATATAAAAAGCTATGTGGGTGCTTTAACCCCTTGAACTGAAATTCTAATGCTTATGGTCCTTGTATTAATCTTTAAGGAATGTTA
Source organism: Salminus brasiliensis (assembly GCF_030463535.1). Lineage (NCBI taxonomy): Eukaryota > Metazoa > Chordata > Actinopteri > Characiformes > Bryconidae > Salminus > Salminus brasiliensis. The sequence goes on along the minus strand of NC_132878.1, from coordinate 56,942,928 downwards.
CAGCTTTTTTCAGCGTTTTTCCCTGTGTGCTGCATCTGTTGCAGTTAATTGTCATGTATCATCAATTACATTACATGTACATGGGCACTATGTTGATTTTTTTTTTTCTTGCTAGGTGGTTGCTATGGTATACCAGGTGGTTGCAGTGTTGTTGCTTAATGTTTGCTAGGGTATTTGCAATGGTGTTATATATACAGGTGTTATATATAGGGTGTGTGCTACAATGCCCCTGGTGGTTGCGATGGAGTTGCTTAGTGGCTGCTAGGATGTTGCTTTGGTATACCAGGTGGTTGCAATGTGTGTCTCAGGTGGTTGCTAGAATGTTGCTGTAGTACCCCATGTTGTTGGTTGGGTGTTAGTAGTATTTGTATATTTGAATATTTTATATTAGTTTATTGGTATCACCATGACATAAAAAGGGTCAAACATTTTTAAAATCTGAAATTAATCTGTTGTTGTGTGGAAACTAAATGTCGGATTGCTTTGCAATACATAATCATAATTACACAGAACATTTTTACAATCTGTACAGAATTGCTTTACTTTACCCACACGGGAGGTCTTTTGAAAATGGACTTCCTGTTTCAGGTCCTACTACAAAATCTCAGTGAGACTTAAGTCAGCATTTTTGGCATTTACGTCCTTCAGAGGTGGATTTGTTCTTATAACCTGCATAACCCACTTTGACTTGCACCTTCATATCACATAATGATGTCCAGACATCCTCCTGATCTGGTAGAGATTGTAGAGAGATTGTAGTCCAGCCTGTTAAAGCAATTCATCTAGACCCTAATGCAGCAAAGCATCACCAAACCATTACACTACCACCACCGTGTTTTACTGTTAACATGATGTTCTCATTGGGCAATGCTAGTTTAGCTTTTCATAACATATAAATGAATCTCAGAACCAATTAAAGACAAATATGTAAAACTAGAAGGACTCAGGAAGGGCAAATACTTTTAGATGTTTAGTGCCCAGGGTTTACACTACATTTACACTACCGGGGCTACAGCTTACACTGTAGGTTGAAAAAAATGTATTTGAGTATTCCTTTAAGACTTATGATTCAGTAACTACTGTTTAAATATGTGATGTCAGTGAGGTTGCACCTCAGCACTTCACAAAAGCTTGGTAATCATGAGACAACAGAAAAGAAGTTCTGATCAATAAACTATAGATGTTGATTTTCATACATTGTTTGCAGGTTTTAGCTGATGGAGCCAGGCAAGAACAGTGTGTATGGTGGAGGCGTACAGCAGGGGATCACACTTTTCTATCACAGCCTGCAGAGGAATCTTAATTGAGTATTCAGGCTGAGAGTTGGAGGGCTAATCTACTCAGCCTCCACTGGGAAGTTCCTGTGATAAGGATGAACTATCTTTGGAAACAGGACTCCAGAGATTACGGACACTATTGACCTGCAGATTGTTGGAGAGATGCAGAGACTTTAATCAACGCTGTGGAGCACTAATATATGCCCAAACTAAATAGCATATACTAAGTGGTAAAAAGTGGATTGTGGATTATGTGTAGCAGGTCAGGTTCGATTACAATGGTGTGTAAACATTTTTCATGGTTGGGAATAATCTCCATCTTATGCTGTTAAAACAAAGATGAGATTTACTTTCATACACTTTGGGCCAGTTTCTCAGACCCAGATTAAGCTTTCCCAATAGAATAAAATTATCTAAAGGTACCATGCCAATTGGTAATAATTGGTTGGAGGGACCAGCATCAAGCTGTGGAGCAGTGGAACTACAATAACTGGTGTAGTGGAGCTCCAGGCAATCTTTTGAGTGTCATTTGTGAATCTAGAACTCAGTACCAAAATCAGTACCAAACCTCAAGAACACTTTAGTTTACACGCTCAATATCGAAAGAAATATTGTATGACCAAGTGACTACAAACATTTGGACTTATAGTGTAGGTAAACTGCACTATAGTCACCTACTGCACTAGGTTGAAAAGGTGTAGTTTTACATTAAGGCTGCTGTGAGAAATCGGTCAAGGCATTTGAGGAACAGTTTAAAAGGGAATGCTGAAAAAGGGAGATTTACTTACATATACTTATGCTTTCTGTGATTCCCCTTTTTCCTCTACTTGAAATCCCCAAACGTAAGATTTAGAAAATTAGTTACCAACTGCTTTGTGTCGAGTTTGCCACTTCCATTGGACCTTGCACATTTTGCTCTAGTGAGTTGGCTAAATAGGCAGTCACTTTAATGGAAGCAGTACCCTGTTTAACCTCTTTATTTACTGTGTATGCTCTAGATTAAGTCTGAGTACACCTGTCAATTTACATGTATTTCAAAACGTGGCTTTAACTAAAACAGAATAGCTAATCAAGTGTATGGTTCAGAGTGCTCCATTTAGCTCCCCTTCTCCTCTTCTCTTTCTTTCAGCCCTGCGTGAATGGAGGAATAATTACCATGCACTGATATATAGTGGCGATCAGAGGCAGACTCTATGCCAGCTCTTTTTATAAAGGCACATTCCATCTACCGAAACTTACTTCTAGCCCAGGGAGTATACAAGTATAAAACTGACAAGAAAGTATATTTATAGTACTAGTTATAGATATGGCACATCAGCACTGATGAAAAAATGCTGGATTGGATTTCAGAGGGAAAACAAGAAGGAATCTGATGCAATCCTGTAACATAGCTATCCCAAAACAGTCCACAATCACACTGTGTGATGTCATGCTGTTTGGAGTTTGAGCATGGTGGCCTACTTTTTTTACTTTTTCTGTATATATTAATAGTCTTTGTTATGATGTGCCAAATGCAAATTTACATAATTATACTCAGAATAATGTTATTTATTGTTCAGCTCCTGCTCAGCACCAAGCTTTGTGCAATTTACACAATGCATTTAACACTGTACAAAAAAATGTATAGGCTCAAACTTCTAAATATTAGAAGTAGTTTCATACACCTCCACCTTACAGTGGAACAAGAATGGAAATGTTTATTTACATTATATAATATTATTATATAATATTATATAACTTTATACAGTATTAGATTACTCTTTGACATTTAAGCCTCATATTCTGCACTTGGTAAAAAGCTTGACATGAGAGGGTTTTTATTTTATTTCAAATCCTGTTTATCTTTTGAAGCTAAGAAGAAACTGCTCCTTTTTTACCTGCTATTAATGATTAGGTTTTCATTTACATGTATTCATTAAACTCTTGATATCAGAAAGCTTTAAACTTATAAGTAATTATAGAGTTATTCTCCGCCACAGGATCGTTATGAAAGAGTAGCTTTGCACTCATTGACTAAATGAAGGCTCATTAATTGATACGCTTTAATTTATAAATATATACTTGGTTAATGACCTTCTTATTTAGCTAATTTTCTAAATCTGAAAGGAACCGTAAATTACGGTCTATGCTTTCAAAAATATGTTGTTTGATTATGTGAGAACTAACAGTTTAGAGATGCTGTGATCTGTCTTTTGTGGAAAAGGGATTTGCGATATCAGTGAGATTCGTCCTCATTAAATGCAGTCTTAAAACAAACTAGGAAAATGTGTTAAACTGGAAAATTTCTTGCTGAATAGAAGTGCCATTGATACTTACCTGGCAGGCGTGATACCATGAGCACAAAGGTAGTTCACCCAGGACAAGGCTAAGCCATTGCACTTTGGTTGTGCTGACCCTCACATGTGGTGGGATTGGGACAATGGTGGCTCAGTGCTTAGAGCACTGGGTTATTGATGACAGGGTTGTGGCTTTGCTAAACTGCCACTGTTGGGCCCTTAACCCTCTATGTTCCCTGTGCACTGCAGCAAAGACTTCCCTCTACTCCAGGCACAAGTGCTTAACAGGTCAAGAATGTTAACTGCATGGCTGTTATCATCTTCAAATATCTGCATTATCATATCATCAGGTTTCTCTGTTGACTGATCAAATACAAACACTGGGAAGCAACAACAGATAGTTGCATTATTTATTCATTTGAGATTTTATTGTCTATTGACCGATGTTCTATCATAAATCATGCAAAGCATTATGAAGTTTAGGAATATGATGCATACAATGTGTTTTGCACAAATGTTTACTGATGGACTGCTCAGTGGCTTCTATTCTATTAGTCGTCTGAGCCATAGTGAATGTCTGTGGTAATGAGTAGAAACAGACGTGGCAGATAGAGGTTAGGTTGAAACGGGCGGGAGTATTCCTTTAAGATGTCCTTGGAATCATATTCCACCGTAGTCTATGCCAGAGAGCAATGTGTGTCCAGGCATCGCTGCAGGACCCAAAGCTAAATGCCCTGTAATTCATTCCATCCTGCTATTTTGGGACTTAGGGTGAGTAATGTATTTCAGATTTCAGGCTCCTCTGGAGCAGCTCCCTGCCAATAGCATCCAGCAGAGGTTAATGTGTGTGCGTCCTGCAGTGCGCTGAAGACAAAGGAACAGGCCTATCGACCGTCTGCTAAATGTGCTGTCTGCGTCTGCCGGCGAGAGTTAGCTGGCTCCTGCTCGGTTCTCATGGTGATAAATCACCTCTGTATTGTGTACATAGTTTGTCGGCACGCCAACATATGATAATGCCACCAGACTGGCTTTTGGAGCCCAATGGGCTTGGTGGCTCCATGCGTAATGTACAAAAAGTGCCCCATTATGTGCTGACCCGATTGTGCGGCACATGTTTATAGGTAATCTGATATTTTATCTTCATTACTTGAGACGTAATTTTATTTATTTATTTCTTTATTTATTTAAATAATGCTTGCCCAATTTTCCTCCCCAATTACTCAACCCACTCGTTAGTGCTCTTCCCCATCACATGCAATGCTCCCGACACTGGGGTGACTGACACATGCCTCCTTTTTTGGAACTGCCACAGATGCAACATCATGCTTTGAGTAAAGTGGCAGGTACCCAGCTCTGATGCATTTGCTATCAGACGTCTGTGCTGGCCAGCATCCCACTGAAGTGATGTGAATAGTGAGAGCCGCCAACCCACCAGGAGAGAGCAAGGCCAATTGTGCTCTCTCAAGCTCTGGCTGCTGATGGCAGCCAGCATGACTCAGGATTTGAACCAGCAATCCTTGGGTCATAGTGGCAGCGCCTTAGTCTACCGACCTGTTCAGTGCCATGTAAAAAAAATAACTTCATGGATGAAATTGAATTCTCCTTCTTTATTTGTGTGGTGGTATCTTAATACACTGAGGACACAAACCAAAGCAGTAATCAGGCACCACAGTACCAAGCTCACCCTGTCTAAAACAGTCCTGTTCAGAAATAATGTTCTGTGGCCTGATGAGTTAGAAGACAGGGTCCTGTTACAGCTGCTGTAAAAACACAGCATCCCACAATAAGAATATCATAGCAACTGTAACACATGGTGGTGGTAGTGTGACGGTGTGACGATGCTTTGCTGTGATACTTTTGCACTGCATATCTAATCTCCTCAGAAATATCTCCTGAAATGGGAATAGTGTGTATGTATTGACTGTGTTGACTGGAAATTAATAAGTGAAATGTGGTGTCTGTAAATTATGGAGCTGCATCAAATTAAAATGTTCCAGTTCGTTATTTACTGTACATTCACGACAGAGTGATTTCTTATGGGAGTATGTGATTTGTAGCCATGATTTAGCAACAAGGCAAAACGGCAACAAAGATAAAAGTGACAAAAGGGTTTCTCAATGTTATGCAAATGAATTATGCCACATTCTAAACGATTGGCTCCAACAAAAAATCAACAAATCCTAGATTCTGATTCAGATCCCTTCATTTTTTGTTTCCTGGCATTTCGTTCCAATTCTCAACACTGTGATGCTAAACATGGAAGAGAGACTCACAACCACTGTTATTTGAATTATTTAACCCCCGAAAAATCCTATGCTGGTGGGACAAAAGTGTTATTGCAAACTTCTATTAGCAGAGAATAGTCTCAACAGTTTGTACAGAAGTCCCTGTAGTTACTGAATAATACACCTTAGTGTGGAATAAGTCTTGAGCCTTGGAGTGTTGAATTTCATTATTAAATACACATATTAAATAACATTTTAAGCGCAATGACTAGAACATAAACAGTATTTGTTTTGGCTATTACATTTTCTTGTCCAAAGCTGGATCTTGTACATGTCACGTGACCTTGAACACACTCACAAAAGACAAACATGGGGCGACCTAAGCGCCTTGTCCTCTGCTAGGGTGAACTATTCCAGTAGAATACAGTATGACAATTCTCTGCAAATGATATTAAAACTATAAAACTAGACACCTAAACACCCACATAAACTGTCACCTTTTCATAACTAAAACATGTGTGATTATGCAGTCAGCAGTAGACCTTCCGAAACAGAGCTGGCTTGTGAATTGCGTTTACTAATCCAACAAAAAGGCACTAATTTTAGCCACTTAGAAATGATAGCTGTGGTGTGTGGATGTGTTTTGGTATTTGTATAGAGAAGAGAGAAAGCGAGAGCATGACAGTGTGTGCGTGAGTGTGTGTGTGCATGTGTGTGTATGCAGTGATATCTCTTTATCTGCCAGTGTTCATTATGTCATGGTTGGACAGGAGCCCAGAGATGTTATAGAGAACCCAGCAGCAGTATCACACTCTGAAAGAAAAGCAGGCAGAGAGGCTCTTTGTGCTGAACTGATTGCATTAGGAAATGTAGAGCAAGCCATCTACTTTCTCCATCTCTTTTCTTCCCCGAACTTCCCCTCCCCTCCCCCCATCCCTTCTCTACGTGCTTCACAGCTGACAGACTAGTGGCTTATGAAAGCAGAACTCCCCTTCCGCTTATTATGCAGTGGGTTTAAGGCTTCAGTTGTTCACTTCCCTTCTTTTTTCCTCCTTTTTTGATATTCCTTTGCCATCACAACATTCATCTAAATGCTGCGAATCCCTCGTTCTTCAAAAAGGAACGTCTCCTTTCATGAGTTCTGCTAAACAGCAGTGCTGCATATCTCTACTCACTCAAGTGTGTCTTCAATAAGGGAAACTGACACACACACACACACACACACACACACACACACACACACAGACATGGAGGGACAACAAGAAGTCTCTAAATTATATTCACGTTCAGATGGTCCTGCAAGTGCAAAAACATGCGGTGTGAAAACAAGCAAATATGTGCTTGTAATCATGCTTGTCAATCAGGAATGCAAATAAGCATGTGCACCAAAAAAAGGCATAATTACAGAACACAATAAAGACATTATTTTTCATACTGGTAATTAATTACCATTTTTAGACACAGAAAACCACCTCCCTAGGGCAGCACAGTGATTGCCTCTGTCAGTTTGGACATTCTGTCCATTGGTTTGCTGCACACAACAGAGCCAGTCAAAGGCACCACATGCTGGGGTTCTGATCCACGAAAACTGTAATAACTTTTGATTGGACCAACCCTCGCTCGTCATTGTCCGGCTCCACCGGCCCACTGTATTGACAGCACCACACAGGGGTAACAACACAAGCCAATCAGCCAAGCTCAGGGGAGGCCCACAGCACAACAGCTTGGAGACCAGGAGCACGGCTCATTACGCTGGGAATTCACCACCTCACACTGCGGCTTTCTCCTCCGAATTCTCTCTCTCTTTCTCTCTTTGCATTTCAGCTGCTCTGTTCTGTAGTTCCAAGGCAGCGTGAGAAAAATCGGTGTCGTAATCTGTGGACGGGAGCCAGTGTTAAGCAGCTCGTTCAACCATGCTTTTCCACTGAAGATGAAGCAACAATGCAGTTAGCCTCAATTCCCAGGCTATTAGTCTGCAGAACCTGGACAGAAAACACTGTGGTGAATCTGTGGGGAAAGCATTTTTTTTAAGTTGGTTGTACAAATCAAACAAATGTAGCCTAACTGTGCCAAATCCGACTACACTACAGAAGGAGGTCTGGCATATTGTTTTGAGAGTGCAAGTTTGCGATGGCCATCTGTGCCTGAGACTAAGAAAGCATAACTGGCCTCAATCTCTCCGGATGGGTAGGTCCAATCAGAATGATGCCCTCTCAACAACATAAATGACTAGAAGTGTAACCCAAGAAAATGTTTTTTATCATTTGCACAAAGATATTTAGTACATATTATGATTTACAAAATAAGCTCTCATCCACTGGTGGCACTGTTCTGCAGATATTCGTAAAAATTGTACAGTTCACACTACAACTCCTGTCCACTGGTGGCACTGTTTTGTCAAATACACACAACCTGTCTGCCATATACATGAAGAAGGATTGAAATATTGAAACATGGTGATTGAATACAAAGTCAAAACCAAATTTGGACTGGTGTACTAGGTAGTGCTGACTTGGCAAGTTTGACTCATGAGAACAAACTCCAGAGGAAGGGAGGATGCCGTATGGTAATTTTGCAACTGGAACAGCAGTGTGGTGTGAAATGCTGTCTGTCTGTACCAAGTCCACACAAGTCACGCCCTGAGAGAAGATGTGACAGATTGAAATTACACAAACAAATGTTAGAATATTCCTGTAAGTAATGTCAACTCTGTCTTGAGTGCTGATTGACATGTGGGCCAGTTTTACTTCCATACAAAAATGTATAACACATACATATTGTGACCAGTAACCTGTGATCAGTGACCAGCCCAACACACTGTATTTACCAAAATCAAACCCTGTTTGCTGTTTGAACCTGCAGTGAATCAAAACATCACCCGCCCATTGCCGTATCCACAGGCAGGATCCCCAGGGTGGGTGTGGTACAGTACAAAAACTCACACACTCGCTCTATGACTCACTCATTCCTCCCATGACATCATCAGTGGTTGACCCCCGGGATTGCTGGGAACAGGAGTATAAAGAGAGTGTGTGGGCGGAGACAGACAGAGCAGTCTACCATAGAAACAAAACAGAAGAATGGAAGAAATGAAGTAGAGGCCTGCTACTGAAAACAGGTGTGTTTCGGTGTGTGGCCTTTGCTATTCACATGCACTGAGACTTTTTTGATATGTAGCCTCTGATTAGATCTCAACTTCACACCCCAAAACAATGTAAACTCTGCCAGCTGTCATCCCTGGTTAGTACCTCCAGCACTTTGACTGTACGACTGCTTAATAACCCAGTGAAACTTTTAGTGATGCCCCCTTTAACTTGTTCAAATATGTTGTTGGGCGTGTACTTATGGTGTGTGCATGTTCACTGTGGTCATGGAAAGTCAAAGTAAAATGGAACAGCATGTGGAACATGTTTTTTTTGTGTGTGTTATTGTGTTTTGTACCACTATACACAGGCCTGTTTATTTAAAAAAATAATAAAGCCACATTTACAGAACATTTTCAACAAATGTATCCTACCAAATAAGCAGTACAAATATAACATCTAAAAATGCTATTCAGTGTTAATATTAACAGTTTTATAGTCGTGTCAATGTGAGAGCAGAACCCATGCTGTGACCATGGTCCTGCATGTCACCATGTGGTTCCTCCAGGAACACAGTAATTGGGATAAAACGTGACTGATGAATGACTTATACTGTATTAATGTGTTTTATTAAGAGGTGTTAAGAGGTGGGTTTTTAGTCTGCGTTTGAAGATAGCAAACGACTCTGCCGTTCGGACCCCAAGGGGAAGTATGTTCCACCACATCAGTGCCAGATCAGAAAAAAGCCTGGACTCTTGTCTTCTGTGGATGGTGGGTCAAGCTGTGCCGTACTCAAAGCTTAAAGAGTTTTGACCATTGCCATCAAGTATGGAGGGTCTGGTCCTTGTCCTCTGGTCCTGGTCTTGGCTTTGTAGGCCAGAGTCAGGGTTTTGAATCTGACTTGGGCAGCTACAGGAAGCCAGTGAAGAGAACGCAGCAAAGATTCAATTTAGACACATTGAAGACAAGTCGAGCCTTCACATTCAGAATCAAGTCCTGGTGCCTGGTGGTGCGCATAGGGAGACCAGCCAGAAGAGAGTTGCAGTAATCAAGTCTTGAAGTGACAAGAGACTGAACAAGCACCTGGGTGACCTCTCTAGAGAGGAAGGGTTGAATTCTCTGGATCTGCAGAAATCTGCATGTTCTGCATCTTGCAACATAAGTCGAGAATGAGAACGGGCTATCCACGACTACACCAAGGCTTTGTGCTTCTAATAGACATCAGACAGCATTAATAAAGTAGACAGCATTATTAAAGTAGACAGCATTATTAAAGTAGAAACGCAGATTATGGAGCTTTTTTTGCATTGGCCAAATGACACAGTCCAACTGCTCTGGTACTATATTATGAAACTGCAAAAATGTTAATGATCTTGATTCATGTGTTTACTGGAAAGATATTATCCCCTAAGCCACCATACTAATGAACTATTACTGCATGTTTTGTAAATATATCTTCTACATTAGTTTCAAAGTAGCATCTAAATGGAGATTATTTTTAATTGGCTGGATATTGAGCTAAAAGCTATTGTTAGCAGTTAGCTGCATGGCTATCTAAACACCATACATCTTCCATTTGCTGGTACACTGTACTCAACAAGAAACCGTCAAGTGAATGGTGTTTTTCCTGCTTAACAACTGAGGTAAGAGGTACACTAATGCTAGCATGGTTATATTGATTAGCCCATAACTCGGTGGCTATGCTGGCGGTCAGGATTGGTTAACTACTTTGGGGATTCCCAGTTCACAGCAGATTTGCCAGTGTTGAATCAATACTGTGAGTGTTAAGTCAACACTAAGTGTTAAATTTATCACTGTCTAATAACTATGCATCTGTATGATGAGATCATTAAACAAACTGAGATATTGAACAAAAAATTATTTGAAATTGTGTATTACGATAACCTGATGAGGATGAGGTCTTCATTGCTGTGCTACGCAATAAAATGACCAAATTATATATTATCTGCATTTTCTTTTTCGGTTAGAATGTCCAAATATTCTCACCTATTCTTCTGAATACAGTAGAGATGTTTACTTTACTGAGTGTGAGGACAAGTGGACTCTGAAGTTGTTAACCATCCTGTTATGTTGCAGGTCAAATTGACCTGTTTCAAAGTAAAAAAAAAAAAAAAAATATATATATATATATATAATATATATATATATATATATATATATATATATATATTTTATTTATTTATTATTTTTTTTTTTTTTTTGGAGTATGAAACTTTATCTTCTGGGGTTCATTTATGTAATGATTTATGATTTACGTAATGGGGTGGGGGGTTGATATTCCAAGTAAAATGCAAGGTTAAATAAAAGGCAAATAAAATTGTAATAAAATAAACAGTATGAAATTGATTTGTCGTGAAAAAAAAGTCAATTCTTATAAGTAAACCATGATCTGTAAGGAGTGAAACATTTAATTACACAAAATATTAATTAAGGTAATATTAATTGAGCTAACAACAATGTTTATGGAGAAAAAATGCTTGTAACTATTTTCAGATGGTTAAATGTACACTAGGCCAGTTTGACTCTGGGATGTTATTACTGTTCCTTACACCTAAAAAATCAACCTTTTAGAAAAAAAACTTGAAGGAAAAATCAGAACAACCTAACAAGACTTAGATTTGATTATTCTGTGATTTGTGAAAAAGTCTATGTATATATTATATGTACAAGTGCATGTATAAGCCAGCATAATAGTGAATCCAGCTGATGCTTTAGTGAGTTTTGAGGCAATGCAATGTGTAACTTATTGAACCTTCTGATTAATCATCACTCTTACAAGCTGTATTGCGTCCTGAAGATGAATTTTTATTCTATAATTAGAGTCTTGTTATTTGAAGCTCTATTGAACCTGATGCTGCTGTGAGCTGCGGAGGAACGGTACACTTACAGCACTGCAGTAAAGACTGGAGTTCACCCTACCTTTACTGACCTCTGCATGGTTAACTGTCCTGATGCTTTCGGGTAATAACTACTTGTTTTTTGCTTTTTTCCTGTTCACTGTTTGCTGTTCGGCAAAGTACTCTGCAGTAGCAAAGCCTTGTCCATGAGAGTGATGCAGTGTGAGATTAGTGACTTTCGACCTCACTGCCATCATTAACACTTTATTTACTGACAGCTAGTTTTGGGTGTGAGGCTTTTGGCCAGTGGAATGAGACTCGCCCTACAATATTGTAGAGGGGGTCATGAGCCAGGGCAACAGATATTACAGCTACATCAGATTACTTGGGTCCATAGAGACACTTTCGACACTTTCTATAAGATTGAAGGAGAAAAATGGAACTGCTTCACTGTGTATGTGTGTGTGTGTGTGTGTGTGTGTGTGTTGAGATAAGAAAAACGTGGAACAGTAGCAGAATGTGTGCAGAGATGTGAGTCCCAATGACCCTGACCACCGCCCTCTACACACCACACACACACACACTCATACACTCTAGACATCACCCCAGTGACAGATGTATCTCTACAAACACAGGAAGCCCCCAAGAGAGAACAAAGAGTGGGATGCAGAACTCCCAAGGACAAGGAAAGGCTTTAGGGCCCATGATAAAATGTATGGGGCTCAGAAAACATATTAGTGGTTCAGGATTTATTATAAGAAAATCTATTATCCAGACTGAAAGACTGGTGTAAAACTTTGCCACTAACATTCAGCTGGGCTAAAGTGAGGGGATATACACTAAACACCTTTCAAAAACATTCATGTAATTTGTAATGGTTTGTAATGTAATGGTTTTACATTTAGTTAAAATACTGAGGCATTTGGTAAGCTCTTTTTCTCAGCTTTCTCCCCAGTGTAGTCACTTCTGTTTCCCACTCACTAGCTAGTGAAAGCAGTGAAAGCTGCGACATATTAAGCGAGAACTGCCACTAACACAGTGTCACTGAACAGTTAACACACTTGGAGGAAAACTCTAACTGCCCAACACTGCTAAATCAGCTAAGAGATGACCATGTTGACTAGCAGCGTGGTGGGTGATAGGGGAAAGGGAGGACCATCCTACCCATACAGGGAAAGCAAGGCCAATTATGTTCTCTGGGCACCACTTCTTACTTTTTAAAGTGCAAATGAGTATTGATATTGACTCTGAATTCCATATTACTGCTTCACCATTATATACACCATATACAGTGGGGAAAAAGTATTTAGTCAGTCACCAATTGTGCAAGTTCTCCCACTTAAAAAGATGGGAGAAGCCTGTAATTGACATCATAGGTAGACCTCAACTATGAGAGACAAAATGAAAAAAGAAAATCAGAAAATCACATTGTCTGATTTTTAAAGAATTTATTTGCAAATAATAGTGGAAAATAAGTATTTGGTCAATAACAAAAGTTCATCTCAATACTTTGTTATATATCCCTTGTTGGCAATGACAGAGGTCAAACATTTTCTGTAAGTCTTCACAAGGTTGGCACACACCGTTGCTGGTATGTTGGCCCATTCCTTCATGCAGATCTCCTCTAGAGCAGTGATGTTTTGGGGCTGTCGGCAGGCAACACGGACTTTCAACTCCCTCCAAAGGTTTTCTATGGGGTTGAGATATGGAGACTGGCTAGGCCACTCCAGGACCTTGAAATGCTTCTTACGAAGCCACTCCTTTGTTGCCCTGGCAGTGTGCTTGGGATCATTGTCATGCTGAAAGACCCAGCCACGTTTCATCTTCAATGCCCTTGCTGATGGAAGGAGGTTTGCACTCAAAATCTCACAATACATGGCCCCATTCATTCTTTCATGTACACGGACCAGTCGTCCTAGTCTCTTTGCAGAGAAACAGCCCCAAAGCATGATGTTGCCACCACCATGCTTCACAGTTGGTATGGTGTTTTTTGGATGCAACTCAGCATTCACTCTCCTCCAAACACAATGAGTTGTGTTTGTACCAAACAGTTCTACTTTGGTTTCATCTGACCATAAGACATTCTCCCAATACTCTTCCAGAACATCCAAATGCTCTCTAGCAAACTTCAGACGCGCCCGGATATGTGCTGGCTTAAGCAGGGGAACACGTCTGACACTGCAAGATCTGAGTCCCTGGCGGCGTAGTGTGTTACTGACGGTAGCCTTTGTAACATTGGTCCCAGCTTTTTGCAGGTCATTCACTAGGTCCCTCCGTGTGGTTCTGGGATTTTTGCTCACCGTTCTTGTGATCATTTTGACCCCACGGGCTGAGGTTTGAGGGAGATTAGCAGTGGTCTTGTAGGTCTCCCATTTTCTGATTATTGCTCCCACAGTAGATTTCTTCACACCAAGCTGCTTGCCTATTGCAAATTCAGTCTTCCCAGCCTGGTGCAGGTCTACAATTTTGTTTCTGGTGTCCTTCGACAGCTCTTTGGTCTCCACTCCATAGTGGAGTTTGGAGTGTGACTGTTTGAGGTTGTGGGCAGGTGTCTTTTACACTGTTAACAAGTTCAAACAGGTGCCATTAATACAGGTAATGAGTGGAGGACAGAGAAGCCTCTTAAAGAAGAAGTTACAGGTCTGTGACAGCCAGAAATCTTGCTTGTTTGTATGTGACCAAATACTTATTTTCCACCATTATTTGCAAATAAATTCTTTAAAAATCAGACAATGTGATTTTCAGAATTATTTTTCTCATTTTGTCTTTCATAGTTGAGGTCTACCTATGATGTCAATTACAGGCCTCTCTCATTTTAAATAAATACTTTTTTCCCCACTGTACATATTGTTTATTGTATTTAATGTACGCCTAATACATCCCACATTTTTAGTGTGTTGTTTTAAAGTTGACAGAAGTCCAGTGTCCAGTGTGCCAGATTGAAAACTGTTGTAAGTACAGTGTTCCTTCACTGTGATAATAAGCCATTTTGAACCCACTGTTCAAAATCATAGACTTTATTTCTACTGTCCCTGTTTATATTGACTAACTAACATTTACTCCACCTTGAGTTCACACATCTCTTTTGTGCATGCATCACATACATACACACACACACACACACACACACACATACACTCTTTCACCCTCTCGCTTGCTTGCTCTCTTGCACGGCACACACATTTTATGCTGTCTGCAGTCCAATTTCTTTGTGCCTGTGGTACTTTTTTTAAAGTATTCTAAAAACTGCACCCCATGCACACCTGATCATTTTGACCCAAGGCTGTCTTTTTAAATTCTGCTTTTGCCAAGGTAGCAAAGGTACCTTAGTGATAATGTTGATTTTTGCTGGCACCCTGTGGGATTCTAGTAGTACGTTAGTGCAAAGCTAATGCATGCGTTGTATTTAAATTAAGACATTAATATATACTTGAGCTTGTTTGTAGCAGTTTAACAGGATCTCATTCATAGTCAGGAACATATTTTTTTCCTCACAAAATGAGTCCCACAAACTTTACATCAAATGTGATTGATCGAATATTGGACTTTACTTTAAGTTTGGAAGGATATCGGTGGTTAAACTGCTGTGTTTAAGCCTTCAGTCCTGACTTGTTTAGCTGAGACATAAGGAAATACTCTGGATAATTTACTGCTTGAAAAAAAAAATTTACTTTTCTATTGCCTAGTAAAATTCTCCTTTTGCTGTCCTTGGAGACATACACTCACACAGACAGTCTGTGAATCCTCTCCTTCTGGCTCACTCCCGACTGTTCATTTAGATGAGCAGGAACACTCTTTCTCATTCCTGTCCCTGTCTCTCCACATCGCCTCTCCCATGCTCAGTCCAAATTTCTCTCTTTCTCTGTCTCTCTCTTTGTGACTCAGGTAGCGTGACTGTGCGGGTAGCTGCAGGGGAGGCAGTGGTGCTTCATGACTGATCGTATAGACACTGGGCTAATGCTGTTGTGGTGATTCACCCGCTGCAGTGTGGTCTATCCCCTGTATACACACACACAGACACACACACATAGAGCCACTGCCCTGGCTGGGAAACTTCTCTCTGCTGCGGTGGGGAACAAATAGTCCCCTGAGAGGGCTTTGCACAGGCCTGCAGTACACACGTATATGCAGCTTGCAGGCATCCAAGAGCATGTATACACACATACTGTGCGGTTTGATCCAAAGGGAATACTTAACATACAAGAGAACAGACACGGCAACGAGAGTGAACAACAAAAAAATAAACACAGAGAGAAAAGAAGAGGAGGATAAAAAGAACATGCGGCACTGACACATAGGGAGTGGGTGAAGAGAGGAACAAAGAGAATGCATGTGGAAATGTGACAACAAACACATTGTAATGGGTGATCTATAAAAAAACCTGCTTGAACTAGCAAAAATATGTTTCTGTGTGCTGGTGCCACAATATTTTTAATCAATTTTACAGCCATGACTCCACCATTTCCACAGTGGATGTAGCTGTGGACTGGAAACACTTGAGCAGAGGCTGGCCCTCTTCTCACAGTCAACAATCAACAGAGAGGCAATGTTAAAAAGGCCATATGCTACATTATCCTTGTTTTTTGTTTCCTTTAATTCCACCAAGCAAAGGTTTGGACACCCCTTGTCAAGCGTTCTGTTCTTGTGAATAGCTAAGTGAGTGGAAGATGACCTGATTGAAAAAATACATAAAGTTAAAGGTAAAACATAAAAAAAACATTTATTTAATGTTTTAAACAAAATAACTTTTTGATTTTTATTTCCATCATAGCTATGTTGTTTTAATGTTGACGGAAATGTTTTTGTCGCCCATTCTGTCGCTGATTCTTGGGCCACAATTGCTGCACTGCTTTTTTTTTTTTTTTTTAGATCTATCCACCAATTTTTGATGATGTTTAGACCTGCGGGTTTTCTGGGCCATGGTAAAACCTTCTGCTTACTCCTTAGTTTTAAGGTGTGTCCAGGATACTTATCCTGCAGTACAAGCCATCCTCAGTGTGTTGTCCTGAATTTGTTGGTATTTGTGTTCTTGAATTTCTCTATCAGTGAAATGTTACTTGTGCAACTGGCTGCAACACAAACCTAATTGAACTGTGTTTAACAGTTGTACAGGTGGTCTCTTTATGAAATTCTGCACCATCCCCCCAAATGTACCATTCCTCATTGCAGCCAAAAAGTTCTCTTAAATTCATTAGTCCATAGACTCTTACATCAGTCTGCCCACGGGCTTTACAGGTGGAGAGAAATGTTCTTTTCATGAAATGGTTGACCTTTTTTATTAAGGCCAAATAGACCTATTTTAGTGTAACAGGCTTGTTTAGTTTTTCATTTGAAAACATCTGATGCTAAAATTTTGAGGTGAGGATGCAAGTTAAAGAGAGGAGATAGGAAGGTGGTTGGATGTGGTAACTTTGTCATGGACAAAGATATTTCGAGGAGGGGCCTTATGCAGTCATCTCCTGGTTTGTGCTAATTAATTATGTTTATGTTTAGAGTGATTAGAGAAGCTCATGGCTGCTGATTGTTGGGAAAAGGTTTGAAGGTTCGGAAAATTTGTTACGGTGAGTAGAGGCTGGAGGCGGACGTAAACGCAGGCGTTTATTAAAACAAGGAAAACAAAACCAAACAAAACAAACACAAAGAGATACAAACTAGGAAATAAACCAAACACTGAAACTAACAAAGATAACAAGCAGAAGCAGAAAAAGAACAAAACAAGACTGACCAAACTATAACACTGCAAACCGTCATGATCACAAGACCAGACAAAAGAAGGCTAAAATAAAGGGGTACTTGTACCGAGAGACAATGAGGAACACCTGGGATTAACAAGGGGGCGAGGAAACAGAGGATGGGTTTCGATGGCTGAGCAGCTGTATCCAAGCCTTACATCACCAAGCGCAATGCATAGTATTGGATGCAGTGATGTAAAGTGAATGAGTCTGGGAGAACGCTACTTGTCTGACTGCATTGTGCGAAGGTGTAAAGTTTGGTGGAGGGGGGATTATGGTGTGGGATTGTTTTTCAGGAGTTGGGTTTGGCCCTTTGCTCCAGTGAAAGGACCAACAAAAACAGCCTGATTATTTCTAAAGCATAAAGAGATGCTAGAAAACCTCTCAGGGGAAACTATAAAAAGCAAGACTGATATACGCATATGTTTGATACTTTCAGAACTGCACTGTATTGTGTCTTATTCAAAAAGTAGTTCAGGCTGAAATGTACAGAACAAACTGTGAGGTTCAGGCTGAAATCCTTAGGGATGTCAGGAAAATAACAGCCACTCCTCTAGGAAGTCTGGATCCTATAAAAAGATATTGCAATGAAAGACTTTCTTTCTGATGATCAAGAACACTGGTGGTTCCAGGTTTTTCCCCCACTGTTATAACTTAGGAATAGCTCAGCCAGTTTGCATTGCTTTGCATGTAGTTACCGAATAGTAATCCTTAGGGTGTAATAAAAGCCACAGAGCAAAAAGGGGTTAATTGTTCTCCCCACATCTTCCAATAACTCTTCAACAGACTGTCTGCAGTGACGGTAAGCACTCTTTATTACCTCAGTGTGATCATGCCATATGTAAAGATGTTAAAGGTTAAGTGTAAATATGTTCATGGTTGTGACATTGCAAATGTGCCATTTTTGCAGCCTATGTTCCATATATGATATGTATGAACAGAGTAAAGGGTACATTCTGAACATATTTTCATCACATTACTTTCATTACATCACATTATCCAGTACTTCATAAAACACAGAGCACAGCGTCTTAATGAGACACCGGTCTCATTAAGTGGATGAACCAGATCTAGTAATGGGAAGCCTGTGTTTAAAGGGGTTGTGTTGGGTGGGACGTATAAGTTTCCATAGGTACAGCATGGAAAAGAGAGTATTTTCCATACTGTGCCTATGGAAACTTATACATCCCTCCCAACACAACCCCTCCAAACACAGGCTTCGTATTACTAGGTCTAGTTCATCAACTGTGTCTCATTAAGATGCAGTGCTCTGAGAGAGATAGGGCAGAATGACAGAACAGAGAATATACATGCAAACACCAGTCTAACCTATATCCTGAAAATAACACAGTTCATAATAACTACAGTGAGCCTGGCAGAGAGATACAAAATTAATGTCAAGTTATATCGAGAAGTCCATATTTACACAAGCGATAATCTACTTGTGGAAAATTGTCTAGAATCCGTCTGGTTTTTGTCTAGACGCTAAAAAGATACGCCAAACATAAATGGTCTTTTTGTTCAACTCAGTTTAATTTCCTTCATTACAGAAATAACCTACAGGGCCTGCAGCCCTGACGGAGAGCTTGAACCACATTAGCATCTATATTAGTATCTAAATGCATTGGCGCCTGCGCTGCCAAACTGCTGTAAATTCCCTCCCTGCCGGGTGGTTGAAATGCGATGCTTGTGCACAGCAATGAACACCAACTCCTCTCTCTGAATCCTTTGCCTGGGGCACGCATATCAAAGAGGTGTCTGTTCCAACCAGAGTGGGGGTTAACTCAGAGACGCAGCGTTCGCCAGAGAGTGCTTAACCCCGTATTGTAGCCCCCTTCTGTGGGTAAGGCCACAGTCAGAACCTGTGGCACATCATTAAAGACAAACACAGCCTGGTATGAATTTGCCCCTCTCACTCATGTGGGCATAAGAGAGAAAATTCTCTGGGGCTGAAGTGGGACCGGGGCTCTAATTTCCCAAGAGAGGCCCAGAGGCGCTGTTACATGACAAGGACTGCTACCTCCCTTTCTCTCGCTCTCTCTTTCTCTCCCCTACTCCATATGAAGGCTTTGTCTAACTCCAGGTGATCTTACCATGGGTAGTGTGGGGTTTGATAATGACACCCTGGTATCATTTTTCCTCTCTGGCTGTCACAGTACAGGTGGATAGCCCGGAGCCTTTGCACAGGGTAGAGGCTAGCTAGCTGTCTTACGACACAATATATAAAGGCTTCATTCAGAAGGAGCAGACCAAGAGACTTGACATTTGATCATCTGCATGCGGTAGACTGGTCCATGAGTTGATGTATTATTATTCATCTTGATCTGTATATTGTCGCGATCATAAGAAAAAGTAGACATATTGTCAACAAAATTAATGACTCATTTATTTGTATTATTATATATGTTTTTATATTATCCCAACACTAATGGCCAGTCTACTCAATATTGACATTTAACTTAACTTACTGATTTGACTTAGTGATTACAAGCATGACAGAAATAACATTCTGTAACATGCAATCCAAGTCATTTATAACAGACATGAATGAAAAAGCTTCTTATCTGGGCAGGATGTGTTTAACATTAGAATAAATACCAATAGCATTAATGCTAAAGTAAAGTTGTGTTTTTTGTTCACTAAAACATCTCCAAAGCTCTCATCATGGGAGTATACTGTTATTTATAATGCTCATCCAGCACCTGCTTTGGTAAATCAGTTCCTAATGACGTTAAATTGAACACATCCACGTTCTGCATCCCATGCAGTTATGTTATTTTATGTTCCAGTGTTCCAGTCACAGTAAAACATTTAACCTAAAACCTGAATTGCAGGACTGCAGTTGTCAGCTTATCCTGTTTAGCTGGCTGGCTCAAACAAAAACTAGCCAACCACTTGTCAGACAAGAGGTAGACTAGCTGGTACAGTACAGATGTTTTGTCTATGTCTACAATTTCCTTGCTGAAAAAAAACAAAAAAAAACAATCACAAGTCATTAAAGTTTTGGTGTGTTCCTGGTGGTTTTAAAACGGTGTCTACATTAGTAGTGGTGAGCCATGACTGATTCTTGACACATTGCATGACCTTCGTGTGGGATCTAAAGGTGTTCTACAGGGAAATAGTGGGCACTAATGGTAAGTAACATTAAGGTAATAAGTAACCATAAGCCGATTCCCATTAGGAAGGAAACCCATAATCAAGTGTTGTAAGGCAGTATTCAGTGTGCACCATTGCACCATTTTAACTTTGCAACTAGGCAGGCCTACATGCGGTATGAGTGATTAATTTAAAAGTAAACTGAACATTACTTTCAGTTGCACTGAGAGCACATATTGCAGCCACAGGCTCTGATCTGCCGCCTCTGTAACTGTGTAGGTCTTACACTTGACAGCCAGAAAACCTCCCTCTTTTGTTTGTGTGAACAATCTTGGACAGGATTATGTAACCACACTGTGAAAAGAGTGAGTGTATTTCAGGAACAGCCCAGTTGATCTACTGTAGATAAGACCAGTGATATCACCTTGCCTATTTTTCATACAGTCACTAATGGTGCATTTCTGTCCACCTGCACAAGGCCACTCACAGGCCATTTCATTGGACCCACCAAATATGCAGTCATGAGCCAGTAAAGTATTCATTCTGAAATTCATTGTTTTGTATGTTAAAAAAATATACCCAATATACTTATTCACCCATTAAGTCTATTGATTGGCCACTGACTCATTGAATCATTGATGGGTGCCTTGTGTGCTTGAATGACAATTCAAGCAGGAGATTTAAATAGTTTATAGTTTATAATAAGACCCATACCTTAATTAGTAATTATATGAAGAAACAACTGTAACATTAATAAAGAAAAAAAAAAAAAAAAATATATATATATATATATATATATATATATATATATATGATTTGTATTTATTTATTTATTATGTGTGTAATTAACAGAATAATTCTTACACTAACACAACAAATTTCAGAGTATTACTTTTCATTAGACACCACAATTATGGCAGTTTTAGGGATTTGTCTTTAGGATATGGTCCCCCCTGTGGGATTCATTCAGCTTCAAATGTGATGCAACAGTGAGCATTTCAAATTTGTCCACTGATTGGTCTTCCCACAACATGCAGCGCATCCCTAAAATGCAGGACTTTTCTGTTCTACAGTGATAGTAAATACAAAATTTTACAGATCTGCAGCAGCACTTGTGCCAAAAGAGTTAAATCTGGGCAGACTATTACAGGAAGCCAGAACTCAGTAGTGAGTAGTAATAGTGAGGGTTAAATGTCAGTACCTTCTATTAGTTATATGCAGTTAATGAAGCATTTGTAGCTTTAAGGGCAATCGTGAGGAATAGCAAAGTCTAGCCTAGTAGGTTAATGGGTTGAATGGAGAGTTAGCGAGGACTACCGTTTCTGTCCCTCCATGACTGCACGACCTTGTGTATGATAGATGGTTGATGGAGGCGAAGGAGACAGCGATGGATAACTGCAAAGGAATGGGGCACTTGTTGCAAAAAACACGCCCACAGATTCATTCATACAGCCTTCAGACAGAGAAGGAAGGAATTATTCTGAACATTTGCTAATGGAGCTTACATTTGCAGAAGGAAAACGGATTCATATAAGTACCAGTAAATTCTCAAAGCAAACATCCCACCATCTGTAAAAATGCTGAAGGTAAAAAGAGGATGGCTTCTACAGCAGGATAATTATCCTGAACACATCTTGAAATCTACAGTGGGCTCCATCATGAGCCACAAGCTGAAGGTTTTGCCATGACTCTCACAGTCTCCCAAAAATCTCTTTGCACAGATGTAAAAAGAGCAGGACTCTTACTAGAAGCCTTTTGCAAGCAAGACCTTCAGCTGCCTACCTCTGTATTGCCTCACAATGCATCTAAAGTCAAAGAAATCTTAACTGATTTTAACATCATTTGACCAATATTTTCAAGCATTTCATTTGTTTTAGGTGAGCTGTTTTATTGGTTGTAACCCTGTACAAATCTTACATTTATATGTGATAAGTCCAGGTGATTCTAGTCCCGCAAGTCATTCTAGTGTCTGCTGTCATTGTTAAAGGAATTCTCGCAGAAATACGCCTTTGCTGTAATGCTGCAAGTGTACACCTCGTTGTAAAGGTAAAGAAAAATTCATGTAAACTGGTCACTGGTACTTGCTCAAACTTAAATAGGTGTGCAGTATATGGCATCACATTGCATTTCCAATGTTCATACATATTTTCTACACAGTATTTCCACCTTGTGTGATCCTCTGTCAAATGCATATGCATGAGGGAGAGAAGCACATTTTGAATTTTTACATGCATATGGCCCATAAATTGTGCTTTAGAACTTCCACACTAGTTTTGCACATAACATACTGGCAGAACATGTCTGATTTGTGCCTGAAACTGGAGCAAAAGGCTTGACAGTGTGCAGTGAGACTGAAACACTGACAATATTTCAATAGTGGGTTAAATCTCACAGTTATAAGCAGCAGTGCTTTGGCCTTCATTTCAGTGAAGTAAAGATATGAAAGAAATGACAACACTAGTGGAAAAAGGGTGCAATAGTGGAACCCCAGTTAGTCTGAATTATTAGTAGGGGATTCATCCAGAATCAGAATCCGATGATTTTGTATGAGTTCAATGGGAAAGAAAGAGGGGTCTAACAGGCGTGTGGTTCATTAACTGTAAATGCAGATGTAGCAGGTCAGACAAAGTTATACAAAAATTCTTGAAGAAAGGGCTTTGGACTGTGGGTTCTATCCTTGCTCCGATCTCTGTCTATGAGCAGCTTGGTATGTTTGGTGGTTTCTGTGTCCACCTACCTCCCAAAAATCACAAACATGTTTTCCTGCCTTGTGCCAAATGATTTCAGGTAAACTCCTGACCAACCCCAACCCTGACCAGGACGAAGCAGACAAGAAGTGTGCAAGCTTGCAGCCCTTGCTTTTATATAACAATGTACAAAAAAAACAACAACAACAAAAAAAAAAACACACCACCAAGCATGCGGTGTCTTTCTGGTGAAAAAGCTATGTAATTACCTAAAATCATAAGGATGCTCCTGGTGTCCCCCTACAGTCAGGAAGTATAATTTGCGCTTTGAGCCACCACTAAAGGACACACTTTACATATGCATTCCTGGACAAGCTGAGAGATACAGAGTCGTCACGGAAACGGAAAGAATCATGTGGACTGACACAGAGTCGAGATTTGCACAAATTTCACTCTGGTTATGCAGTGGTACAGAGTTATTGGGAGCATCGTCTGGTCCACTTCACCAAAGCTTCATAGTGCAGGTTTGCAGGTTCTGTCATGCTGGACTCTGAGTGGGAATGGTATAGATGGTATTCTCCATAATACAGGTCAGTGGAGCGTCAACATGATTTTTTAACATGTTAAAGGTAAAAAAAAAAAAAGTCGCTTTAATGACTTTGAGAAAAGCGTCAAATTGAAATCAGCCATTGTGCACTCCTGAAGAGACTTCATGACACATTGTGGATCCTTTACTGTTCCTTCTGATTCCATAATGAAAAATATGCCACTAAGTATGCTGTCTAGATTTAATCTGTAGGAAGTATTTCTGTGTAAAATTGAAGGAAAGTGTAGTAAAAAGAAAATTTGCACCTTGCCAACGTCCACACATAATCCGGCACACATGGTCAAGGGGGTTATGTTCCTTTGCACAAGTATGTTGGGAGCTGGAGTGCACAGAAGACATGAGCTTCAATCTCTGCTTACTATTCATGCAAGCAGGTGAGGAATAGAGGAGATGGAGTGTGTGTGAGGAGGAGGAGGAGGAGGGAGTGAAGAGAGAGTAGAAACTCATAATCCTTCCTTTTCTCTCTCTCTCTCTTTCTCTCTCTCTCTCTCTCTCTCTCTCTCTCTCTCTCTCTCTCTCCCTCAGTGGTGACAGGAAGAGGTGGTTTGAAGGTTTCCTGCTCGGAGAACAAATTGAGTTTTGCCTCCCTCTCCCTGAGCTCATATTTATGAGTGTGTCAGTGCCTGCTGCACTGCACTGTCTGTCCAAAAAGGATGTGTGGGCAAAACAGAGATGAGTGAGAGCTTCCCGCACCCCCACCCCTCCCCCACCCACACACATACACACACGCACAAACCTGCACACCTCCATCCACACACTCCCATAAACGCAAACTTACTAATACACACACAGCTAAGAAAAAGGTGAGAGGTGCTGAACACCTCCAGGCAGGTCAGACAGACTCGCTGTCTACACCCTGCCTGAAAAAAAAAACAACAACAACAGTGACAATCGAGAGAAATTAAATACATAAATCACAGGCCCGGCCAGATCTCATATATCAGTGTTCTGTATTTCTCTATAATATACTCTTATCATGACTCACACGACAGCCCACCGCCACCACAGCTGCTATTTTTGTACAGCCTATAAAATCCAGGACGTCCATCTGCAACAGGTCATGATTTACAGGGGCCTGTGCCACAACCTTGAGTGGCCCTCTGAGACTACAAGGAGCACAACAACAGCATCTACCATCACTGCCATCACCTTGACCTTCACCTGGAGCTTACTGACGTGCGAAAATGGTAGCTTATTGCTATTCTTGAAAAAAGAAAAAGCTACCATTGAATATTCCTGATTTCTGCACGAACAATCAACACAGTTTTTACCAAACAGAATGTAGACATATTCATGAAGAAATAATATAGGAAAGATTGGGAAGGCACAGTAATTATGTGCACAGTACCTTTCTGAAACACATAAGACACCCATATTTGAATACAGTATTGTAGACAGTGCTTGAAGAGGGGAAACGCTGCACGTGTGCAATTTTGAGAAAACAATACAAATATCAACAATATAAAAGTTGTTGGCCCAGCCCTTGTTACATCTCAATCTTTGCGGATCCTGCCGTACATAGTAGGCAGGTATAGAGCCAACACCTTGGACGACCGCACGAAACCAAACTGGTGGCGGTGGGGAAAAAAGAGGGGAAAGAAATGTCAGCATCTGAAAGCCGCAAAGTAGACGTGTAAGTAGAGGTCTTTATAAAAATAAGTGGAAGCTCTCCCGGTAGAACTTTCACTAAAGCTTTCATTTTACATGTTGAGATTCTGATTGGTTCTGCTGTAGAGTTTGACTCTCCCAGTTTGTGCAATTTAGGAAGAGTGAATTTTAATAGCAATAAAATAATTGGCATTAAGAACATGGCTTCTAAATTTATGTGGCAGGCTGGATTACAACCTTTACTGGGCCAGTTGCGGCCCATGGGCCATATGTTTGACAGCCCGGATGTACATGCATTTACATGTAGAGTAATAGTTGTGGCAAGAAGGCAGGACACAGACGCGCTTAATCCTGTGAAATGTAAGTATTTTAGATGTACCAACAGCTTGTGAGAGGTCCCAACATGCAGGAAAAAGTCCAGGTATGCCAAAGAGTAAAATGTAGATGTGCCAGTACTGTGTACCAGTGAGTCCTGCCCCCCTTTGAGCACTGCTTGTAGAAATGCAGTAACACAGTTTGTGTCAAATACAAGGGTTCAGTGGTTGTGACCTACACCACTAGCAGGCTGGGGTTGTAGCAGTAGATAGGATAAGTTGTGACAGCAATAGAAAACATGCCCTCAAAGGCAGATTTAAGAAAGCATATATTTATGGAAAACTGCATGTCCAACTCGCTCATCCAACATCGCCTGAAAAGGGAGTTTGTCCTCTTTTTTTTGTCTCTTCTTAGAAGGCTTTACATTAGAAGTTTGAACATTGCTGTAAGAATTTGACTGTGTTTAGCAAAAAGAGCATTATTGAGGTAATGGATCACAAACAACACTCCAACTCATCCCAAAGATATGTAAATGTAGGGGTGGAGGGGTACATGCATTCATACTGAATTGTCAAGGTACAGAGAATACACAATACTAACATTTTACTTCCTAATTTACTACAGGCTGTAGCAGCTACCTCAGGGGGGCACTATAAAACACTACGTGGAACAAACTGTACCTTGAACAAGAATTAATCCAAGGAACTTGGTTTTGTTTGCTTGTTTGTCTTGCTTTTTGCCCATTGTACTGTACTGTACCAATAAAAGTACATGGTTTTACTGTTCCCTCCCTCTCCCCCTAAATGTAATCACTTAAAGCAATTTCTTAAAGCAAGAATAATGTTTTACTGTCACCGCGGCTGCTATTTTTGTATAGCCGAAAGATCCAGAACGTCCATCTGCAACAGGTCATTCCTCAGTCCATCCTGATGGCTCTGTTTTTGACTTTAAGACAACAAGGAGCACAACAACAGCACCTACCATCCCTGCCACCACCTGGAGCTTACTGCTAGTGGGAATTTCCCCACTGCGGGACTAATAAAGGACTATCTTATCTCTTATCTTATCTTAGTTAGCTAACTGATACTGAGAGTGAAAAGGAAAAGCTAGCATTGAATATTCCTGATTTGTAACATTTCTGCATGTCTTACCTAAAAATTTGAATTGTACATAATTACTGAAAGCTTTTCACCCAAAACATCTACAACGTCTGCAGTGACCTTATTGACATTACCAGTAGTGATATAACCCCTGGGCTGGGCAGGACTGGTTATACGTATGTTCAGACCTAAACTTTCCATCAAATGTATTTATTGAGTGTTTAAAGTTGTTCTTCAATGGATTGTTCTGTAGATACAGATACACAAAAATGGAAACCAAAAACAAAAAAATTGAATCTGGGCCTACAACTGGATCAGCATTTTTTGCATGCAAATTAGCTTCTTTCTAACATTATACATTCTCATTCGAAGGGATGTCTGTGTTCAGCCCTGGTCTGTGAGATAGCTAGCACCCGGGAGAGTTCAGATCCAACACACCTGGCTCTAATATCAAGAAGCTCTGAAGGTCTTCTCTTCTGGATGAGCCGTGTTGGATTAGGCTTGGAGCAACCCTGGTTTAGTCCAAAGAAGGGAGCATATAAAGACTACTGCAGTTGGCTAAAGCCTAATGCACACTGGAGGAAATGCTCCACGCCATGCCAGCAGAGGGTCTCTGGCACTGGGTAGCAGATGGTGGAAAGCGCAGCTGTAGCACACAGGAAGCATTGCCCAAATGTGCTGATAAAGAAGGAGCTCAAGTTCATTTCAGACTCATAAAGATTCACTGTTTTCAAGCTAAAAGACGCTTGAATGGGCCTTGGTTTGACTTGAAATATGATAAGGCTAGGCTAGCAATTTCAGCGGAGGTGACAGCAGATCTATTATGTGCTATTCTGGAGCCTTAAAACCCCGTACTTCTTTTTCTTGTTTGGGAGTCATATTATTCAACTGTTGGCTGTCTCTCAGAGGTGGGCTGTATTTCTACTGATGTTTGACTCTAGTAACAAGATGCCATGCTACCATGTTTTTGCCTGCAAAAACCACAAGTCTCCCTACGCTTCTGCCATTCACACGGTAAAATGTATAATGTCAGAGGTCATTGATATGAAGATTTCTAAACTCCAGGCAGAACACTCAGATAGCCGTCAAAGTACACAAACCTCCCACACTAACAACCTCTGTGTTATGCTACTCATACTTATATAGGCCTTACAGGCAGCTGCATAAAACACACGTACACACACAAAGCTAGAACATCCTCAGGCCGGGTGCCTTTCTTTTGCACTCCTCAAAACAGGCTGTGAAAGGTGATGTTTATGTGTGTGTTTCTGTGTGTGTGTGTATTTGTGTGTGTGTAAGCTTCGTGCCTCATCTGCATCTACTAGACATGCCTCTGTTACATAAGCGAGGAGATTTCAGCAACGCTGAGTGAGCACACGCTTTCTGCACCCTGAAGACAGATTTGAAATTCAGACAAGACGAGTCGGAGTGCAGTAAATAAAGGCAGAAAGCAGACCACGCTCGAATGGCCCCGCTGCATGAGAGCTGCTGACACACCCATATAGACTTCCTCTATTGATTGCCCCCCCACCATAACACGGGGAGACTGTATCATGCCTGAGGGATTACAGAGCCTAAATATACACCTGCATTCAAAGACCAATTTAAAAAGGAATAACAGAGTGGTTGCCTATTACTCTGACATTTCTACCATAAGGGGTATAGCTATGCAGGAATATGATGAAATGTCCACTGAATATCTATCATTCATGTCTAAACCTACTTTTATTATAGACAGAAGTATTGGGACACACCTCTTAAACACTGATAGCAGGTTTCGTTCAGTTTTGTTGCCACAACTATATAAAATCAAGTAGCTAGCCATGCAGTCTGCCTTTACACGTGTGGTTCTAAAAGAGCTCACTTACACGTGTGGTTCTAAAAAGCTCACTTAATTCCAGCGTACTGTAATAGTTCTAGATATTCCAGCATCAACTGAGAGTGGTATTATTGGAAGTGAAAGTGGAAGCGTTTAGGAAAAGCAAGCTACTCAGGGTAGAAGTGGCAGACCACGCAAAGGAACATAGTGCATAAAAGTCTCCAACAATCTGCTGTACCTAATCTACTGTCAGATCTGCAAAAGGAGAGACCAAGGGGAGACAGAATAAGATGTCATAAAAGCTCCTGCAGGTGTAATGTGTAGGTGTCCCAATGCTTTTGTCCACATAGTGTATTTTATACATTCATCATCACAATGTAGGCACTGATGAAATACATAAAATGGCTATTTGTAGATATAATGCAGTATTGATATCCAACAATGGTTCAGATATTACAGGAAAAAAGGCTGATTCTGAAACTAAGCTATGACTGGCATTATTATTATTTGCCCTAAATAGATATTACCAGTATGACAACACTAAAAGATATAGTATAATATAGTATATAAAGTGTGAAATCTCTGGTTATTTCAGGTCATGTCCCACGTCCCCTGTCAGTTGTATTCTGTATTCTAAGACCCTCCACTGTGTATAACTGTAATATGATGCACATTACAGCGAGAATCATATTTGTAATTCAAATATTCACCCTCAGTATTCATGCCTAGCAGTTCCTGTCAGTATTAATGGAATTAAAAATGCTTATGTCACAGTGCTGGGTGTTACAGATAAAATTCAGTATCACATTCAATATTCCTGCATCATGGTATCACATATTTAAGACAGAATTAATGAGTTGCAAGAGGGGTTCCGCTGATTTTTTAAAAATTTGTTTTTAAAATTTCTGCATAACTCAATGACTGAAATATAAATAATGCTATTCAGGGTTGTTTGATGTGGGACGTTTCACTGTAGAGAAACTGTAACAACTCATCCATGGAAACTGCATACACATGCACAGTGGAGTGGTTTTATTTTGCAGGTCTAACACCATGATTTGTTCAATGCACAGCACAATAGACCTTTCTGGCCATCCGAACCAATTTCCTTTTAGCCGAGACCATGGCAAAGTGACTACACCTCTCAGTAACCTGTGTTAACATACAGTTGTTTAAACAGATTGCCTTGTTTTTGGTTTTTGATCTGTAGTTGTTTAGAAATAGCTCCAAGAGACGTTCCTGACCCGTGTACGTCTACAACCATCCTACTCAGATCTATTCTAAGGTCTTTGGCCTTTCCCATTGTACTGTGTGTTGATCAATTCAATGAGCGCTGTCAAGCAAACCCTTTTTATTTGGGCACAGAGAAGCTACCAGCTGTAGTCAATCATGATCACTAACAGGAGGTAAAGAGGTCTTGGCCTTGGTGAGCTTAAAGAATGAATAATTTAAGTGAGTGTATGAATAAGTCTGACCCTGTATGTATAATGTTGACACTGTGTGGATTTCAGCACACATAATCAAATATGGGAACAACATTAATTATATACATAAACAAATTATGCACTGAATATTTCTATTAAATATGTTGTACATTCATTCTTCCCCAGAAAAGAATAACCATTTTAAAAACATGAAATTTCCTTTAAAGAGTCCGTTTGAATGTTGAAGGTATTATTTGAATGAGATTTGTTTGAATTATTGAATGTACATTGAATACATTCAATAGGTCCACACCATAAACAAGGAAGGATGTGAAAGCACCCTTACAGACTAAAAACTAAGCAACAGAGCATCTCATCATGGATATAGTGTACAAAATATATCATAAATAAAGCTAGAGATCTTGCTAAAAGTGAAAGGCACTATCGCAGTATGTCTGTGTCACGGTATACTGAGATACATAGAGACAATATATTGCTCAGGCCTTAGACGTAAATGACAGTTATTTATTTATTTATTTCCCCCCATTCTGTCTTAGTTCTGAGCACACTCCAATTGCACACACAGTCCTTGCAAGTCTAGATAGTATCATCTTGTATTATATTCTGCATTATCCAAAGCTGATGGCTTCATTTAGAGATAAAATTGCTTTCTGCTCCCTCTAAATGATAGAAGACATCTGGGAAAATATCATTATGGAATCCAATGCTAATTTACCTGTCTAAATGAATGTGCGTGAGTGCGCGCGCATGTGTGTCTGAGTGTAGCGGTCACCCTGACAACTCAGACAGCGCTTACAAAGAGGTCATGGCGAGGTCCTGGAAAAAAGCTGTCTCCAGCGAAATATTCGCGATCCCTTCCGTTTTTCATTTGCATGACAGATCTGCAATGCGGAGAGAGATAAGCCTCCCCCCACATCCAACTCCTTTTCATTGGCTGGAAGCGCTAGCGGAGATGGGGGCTTATCATTTGATTGACGGCTGTGTCAGTCCCCCATAAGCAGGTTTTTTGAGGCCATTTATGAAACTGGTGATAAGGCTCATTGTTACCTACGCACACCTATAACAAACAGACGCGGGGAGAACGAGAACGAGAGGGGCGAGCAGAGTGTATCGAGCTGTGCTGATATGGAGAGCAGGAGGGTGATTGATGAGGTCAGAGTGTAAGTCACGGCGCCAGCTTTGTTAATCTCACGAGTCACACCAAACATGGCCTGTAAAACTAATGACACTCTGCAGCCCCTCGATCAGTCAGGCATTAGTGCAGGGTAACAGCACTGCTGGCCCACTAGCACACTGCCACTCTCATGGATCTTAGTTACGGCTACTGTTCAACTTTAATTTACAATGCCATTAAGCTTTCTGTTGTTCCACCTCGGCGGCGCAGCCAAAAGCGCCTATTGGCTGCATGTGTTTGCAGCTTGAGTTCACAATTAGAACAGTACGACTGTAGTATAGTGAATGGACATATGGCTTACATACATTATCATATAAATGCACATGCATATCGGAATAAACATGCAAATACAAGTTGCTATCAAACACATAAAAACACCCTCGCACACACACTAATCACTTTCACGTTGACAGGCCTGACTCAAATTACAGCCATGCGTAGGAGGATTTAGCAGGAGATGGAAATGAATTTTGATTCATAATCCCACCGCCTCACAGGGGACATCCAGAGACACTGCAGGGCCCTAATTGAGGTGATACACATGAGCGACGTGATTGGTTCACAAAGCCACTCTGAGCAGGGGGGGAAGAAGACGTGAGACAGGGTTCCGATTGCCTGCCCGTCAGGCCACTACTCCGGCTAGCAGAGGGAACGGGTGAGGTGCTCATCGAGGAAATAAGCAGAGGAATTTAATTATATACACACACACACAAGGCTTATGGCGTCTAGAAACCGCAGCTTCCTGTCACAAATCCAGAGCTGGAATGACAGAAGCCCTGGCGAGATCTTTTTCTGCTTGTTTGTACCAATGACAGAAATAGGGGTGGAGAAGGTTTAATGTAATTTAAAGGAATGTAAATGCTCAACCAATGGATAGACTACACTGTTATGTGGCCTAGTTTGAGACAGGGAAGGGACTGGATAGAAATATTTCTTCCCTTAACTTCATGCTAATGAAAAAAGGTGAGTTTAGATTTATTTTTATTCTTTAAAAAACTTCTTTTATTAACTAGTCTCTAAGTTTTCTAAGAACAATTGGTATTCTTTAAAAAATTCAGATGGTTGGCCTTCAAACAGATCTGTTAAAATAGTTGAATTACTAGAATTCATGTCTTTTAAGAAAACTAAAAGTGGAGATTGTCTTTAAAGGACTGTTAGTTACTGCATAAGGAAAATAATGGCGTTCTGAAGGCACATCACAGTTCTCTCAGTATTTGTCCGCACCCCTAATCCCTCTTTCTCCAAGTTTTTGACCCCTTTATATGCCCATACATATAAAGGGGTCTATCCCCTATCGTTTGAACAAACATTGGGTTCATCTCCACCCCGTCTTCTCCCTCTTCTTCAGACCACCACTTTAATGGGGGGCAGGTTTCACATGCAGACCACAGAAAAGTCAACCCAGGCTTCTAGCCAAAACACTTCTGAGTCCGCCCTCCCATTTAATCTCAGAGTGTGGTACAGACTAGCAAATTCTTGTATATTGAATGTTTTTGGACACTTAGACACTTGGACGTTCTGTTTTTTCCTCCATTATGCACAAATTTAACTGAATAACAGAAAATAAAAGTCTTTAAAAGAGTCATTTATAATAAGCTGTAAAATGCAGAATAAAATGTTACAAATGTCTACAGAAGAAAATCCTAAAGATATATGCTGCAGTTTCTGGCATGCTGAGCCTGGGGTAGCAATGACAGCAGCACTACTATTACAGGTCAGTAGAGTATTAACATGATTGTAAAGTTGTTATTTGAAGGTATTCATGCTACATAGTAGTGCTTTAAGAAAATCACAAGAACAGAATTTAGAGTATTCAGAATGATTATATTTGATAATTGAAAGTTTTTGCTTAGGAAAGCTTTTGTAAATTTAGCCCCAGGTGCTTGGGCCTATAGGCTGCAACCGGTCTTGACTATGAAATTGCAATCCCTAATCCGCAATGTAAAAAATCTCACATTGAGAGTAGCTGTGTTAGAAGTTCTGTTTTCAAGGTTTTCCAGTAAACTTTAACCTAACAGTGGTTTGGTTAATGCAAAGATTCAGCAACTGTTATAAATGCACATTATATATGTTTACATAATTTATAGTTGGAGATTTAGAGTAAAAGAGGGATGCCATTGTCATTCACACCTTCTTGTGCATTTGTTGTTGTTGATGTTGTTAATAAATGTTGTGAACATTGGCTTAATCCCTTCACTATTTTTATGACTGACATTTGACATTTCCCAACCCTGGTCCTGTCCTTGTCATTTTGGTGTTTTTCTGTATTACCTCACCAACTGCAACTCAGGAACAGTGTGTTAATTAGTTAATTCACTGGATCAATTGTGTTAGATGAGGTTAAATGAGGTTAGATGAGGTACTCTATGGTTGTGAACCTGTTTAAGCCAATAAAAGGAGTTAGAAATGAAGTAAATTAAAGAACAAAACATAAACAGCCATCTAAACATAACCTCTATTATCACCTACTGCCAGTTTGATCCTCGGTGATGCCACAGCTGTCTGTGGATGGGAGTCCCAGAGAGCATAATTGGCTTCACTCTCTGGGGTAGGTTGGGTGACCTAACCTTTCCCCCCAGCACAATGCCAGCCAGGCACGGACATTAGTTAGTTGATGTGACAGAACTGACATTTAGTGATCTCATACATTGTACAGTTTGCTGTCTTTGTAGAGACTAATATGAGGAAAAAGTGTTTAATGTTCAGGTAATTTAACAGCAATATGGCATGTTTAATATCAGCAGCAAAGATATAG
Organism: Salminus brasiliensis; assembly: GCF_030463535.1. NCBI lineage: Eukaryota > Metazoa > Chordata > Actinopteri > Characiformes > Bryconidae > Salminus > Salminus brasiliensis. Next base: position 56,908,871 of record NC_132878.1, on the reverse strand, counting down.
CCTGGATTATCTATGCAATACAAACAAATAAATGTAAGACTAAATCCTGTCACAACTTCAGATAACCCAGCAATAGTTATAAACCACATTGTCATAGCAAAACCAATACAGAAAACTGACATATGCCCATAGGAAGAGTAGAGGCAGTTTGATGACTAGCAAAGTAAAGCAGAGAAATAATTGACTTGATTATTACAATTTAAACTATGAGTACTACAAGTACAACATTGTTAAGATGAAAAAACAATCATAAAATATTATTATATTACAGGGTATTGAAGTTGTGTATAATATTTTAACCCTGTAAACAGCCTATGACCTGCCAGCGGGTTAAAAGTATTATTACAAACTTCTTTTACCAAGGAATAGCCTTACCCATTTGTACAGAAGTCCCTGTAGTTACTAAACAATACACCTTAGTGTGGAATAAACCTTTCTGCATTAAGGGGTTATAGAATAGTACCAGGCTAAGCAATGAAGGATAAAACCAGTGGGATTTAAAGCGAGCTATGCAAAAGGGTAACAAACAACCAATTATGAATATGCTTCTTTAGAGGTTAGTTAAGATTTTACAATGGTTGACAATTTACAATGGTTTTACAGTTGTAAATGCCAGTGATAGCAGATCATAGCAATTTGTGCACATCACACTCTGACCACTCTATGCTCTGCTATACTGCATGTGTGAACCAAAGGAGCACATCTGTGACAAATATATCTTTTATATGAGAGAATATTTATGAGAACAGTGTGTCCAACTGTGATTTGATCATTGCTGCCTTGCTTGTAATCTTTGTGGATCAATGGCTTGACATGTTGCTGCCTTACTGGAGCAATGATGCAGCAGACAAAGTAAAGTAAAGTCAGACAACTCTTCACTTTCCATCACTTTTGCTTTGGTCAAAAAAAAACAAAAACAAATGTGTATCATCCAGTAAATCAATCCATATCGTACACCAAGCATCCACTCAAGCAGCAGCCTACGTCCCATTAGATGATAATGCGCCCAAGTGCCTCTCTCCTAATGAGAGCCATTTGGGAGGGCGTGCTCAGCTAATATGACTGATAACAAGGGCATTGTCTAATTGCACATCTAATGTGTCATTTAGCACTGATGTCTTTGATAGGAGGGGTTGGCAAAAGTCCTGTGAGCTCCAAGCGCTATACTGCACCCAAGAGAGATGGAAAAAGCTGCGTTCATTGAGTAGCACTGGGGTAGCCGCCCAAAAAGAGGTGAAGCCATTTTCCCCTCAGGAGAGGAAATGGCTGGAATTATCCACATGGTTTATCTGTTGGAACAGGAACACAGATATACCCAGTAGATATGGCAAAAAGGCTTTTGTTGGTTGGCTTTGCAATATGCTTTGTGTGATATTAAGTCCAAATATTGATTATTGTAAGTGAGGGAGACACAGCGAGAGAGAAAGAGAGAAAACGAGGGCTGCTGTGTTTCAAATGTGGGCCATATTAGCAGATGGCTGTGTGAAAGCAGATCAGAGACAGGCAGGCTTGGCGTGTTTACAGATGGGATCTCTAACGTTAGGACGGTCCCCAGTCCCCCCACAAGCCAAATCTCACGCCTTCTACAGTCAGCAATACCACTCACTAATTCCCTTGTACACACAGAAAATGCCACTTATGCCACTTTGCAGCTATGAATTTTGAGCTACATCAGTAATGTGAGATTTTGCGAACGAGGCCCAGAAATGGTCAGATCTGATTTGCAGCAGACTTTACTCTGCATTGCACACAATGAGATTCTGGCATGAAGAAGCCAGGAAGGCAGGAGCCAATGCAAATGAAATGTCATTTTTATCATGCACCCTAATGTTGCTCAGCAAACACTCCAATTACTATACACATTCAGAGGATTTCCCCATCATTAAACCAATTCAATGGACTAGACAAATGATATAATTACATGGAAAACGAGGAACGAGAGACAGCCACAGATGTTTTCATTGGAAATGACACCAATATTCAGTGTTTACAAAAGAAATAAGCTGCACCCGGTAAGAGTAAAGGTTGCATGTGTTCATCACCGGTTGTGTCAAATGTGAGTGACAATATTGGCTCCAGAGTACAATCCAGTTCAATTTAACCTTTTAGAAAAAGGCCGGGATCACTTTGAATACTTAATCACATTTACATGACATTACCTTACTGCTGATTGTGCACTTCGCCCACCTTCTTCGACATAGTGGCTTCAGGAGATGGATCTTTTGAAGCGTTAACGTCTAACACTGACAAATGAACCTTTAAGACGCTATGGAGATACTGGTTTATCATACAGACCTCAGTTGCAACAAACCCCAATCAGCAAAATTCTAAAAACAGTTAAAAGGCCTTTGTTTTACAGCTAAGCTAGAGAATATGATTGTTTTAAACATGACACTATTAAGCCACACATTGCAACAGTGCATCCATTTGAAATGCAGTGCTAAAGCCTTACAGGGACCAATGTGAGTGTCACCATGGGGTCTGAAAGGCTGCGACGCTTGAACCCCCCTGCTAGCGGAGCTTCACGCCGACTGTGGTGGCTGATGCCAAAAGCTCATTCTTATTCACCCCACTGTGCTCTTCTAAAGCCCAGTGCCTCGCACAGAGCTACAATCCGCTGTTGCAGGTCAGCCGTACAGAGCCCCCCGCTTTATGAAACAGACACGCATATCCCCAGGGGGCCATGAGATGGCTTCAGTGTTGACGAGCCCTTTAATATTTCATGCCTTTGCTTGGATAAGTGGCAAGCCAGCTCCCCCATAATATTACCCCTGCAACCCTTACAGTACATACATAGCCCACACTCTCCTCTCCTCTGCTGTCGCACACATCTCTTGCGGGTAGCCAATTTACACCTGCAGCAGCCAATTAAATAGGAACCCAATGGGGAAAAGGCCAGGGTCAGTGGGAGGTTTAAACCATAAGCCACCTTTCAAACTCACACACGCACACACACACACACCTCTGCCTGTGTAAAGCTGCAATGAGTGACCCATCTGCCTGCTCCCACAAAAAGAGGAACCAGGATCAGCCTGGAGCTCGAACTTTCTATCAAGCGCTGCTTGAACTCCTGATGTCTGTCTAGTTGAAGTTATGACCTCATCTTTAACCCTTAAAAGAATATTATTAGACTATCATTACTGAAAATTCTGGGCCAGTTCTGATATCTGATATTTTTCATGTGCATGTCTGCTGATGCCGATACATACACATTTATGAAGTGTACAAAATTAGAAAAAAATAGTAGGGTTAGAAATGCAGTAAAGTGCACTTTTCTGCTTGTGTGATATAAAATAAGGATGCAAAGGATGGTTTCTGTTACATTCAGTTTCTATTAACTATTCAACATCTATTCACACAGCAGACTAGGCAGTCTCTAATAATCCAGCAGTAAATATCTATTAAGCACCATCACTCAGCATTCCCTAAATTTGAACAGTGGCGTCTGCTTGTATTACATGGACAAATGATAAATAGTGAATTTGTCACAGATATGTAACCAAGCCCTGGCTAAGGAGCTAACATTAGCTCTACCAGAAAGACTCCAGAGGCAAGCATGCAGAAAATAAAACATTAATCTTGATAGATATAACAAGGTGATAGATAACAATACAACATCTGGACCCTCGCAGAGCCGTACATGGATGGCAGGGACAAAGCCTAACCCCTGGGCAAGCGGCACAACCAAACTGGAGGTGACAGGGAGGCTGGAGGGGATAAACTAAACGACAGCTTCTGAAAGCAGCAAAGAAGGCGTTTAAGTAGAGTACGTGCAGTGACATCTCCTGGAAGAATTTTCACTGAAGCTTTCACACAATACACAAATCCCAGCCAAACTCAATAGATAATTCACACATCACATATAACTTTGCAGTGCATTAGTGTAAATATTGGCAATACTGGTACACAAATGTCATAGTTTGGTTCACCCCATGGTTGGAACCTCACGGTTTTGAGTCCAGAAAAATGGGAGAAAAAAAAACATAAGACTAATCCAGGTTTCTTTTCATTTCATTTAAACTGACATTTGTGTAAGTTAGACTTCTTCTGTTCCATCTAGTGCTATATAGCGCCTGCCAGAGGTGGTTAATATAGTCTGTAAAGTGTAAAATTTCCATTCCAATCCACTGTGATTTCATGAGATGAAACATGTATACTTATTCATTACTTGTTTATACTGTTTATACTTTATATTTATTTAAAATACTTTTGTTTTCAGTTGTTTAAAATCCAAAGATGAGAACACAGAGAGATAAAGAATAAAGAGAGAGAAGTCACTCTCTCTACGCACAGCAGCAGTGACAGAGAAAGATGAGGGAGATAAAGGTGTAGGACAGGTGTGGGGGACAAACAAGACTACAGTTACCATAGCAATACTGCTAAACCGCTATAGTTCCCACAATACCACGTAAATCCAACAGCTTATAGCTAAAGGTTTCCGGGTGGCACCGACAAATGTGAAATTACTGCATTTACCCTAATAATAGCGCATGCCGCGTATTCTTTGCGAGACTGTGTGCACCAAATCGTGACCCCTGTACTGACCCGACACGGGTCACACATACCGCTACACCCCCTAGTAATTACTTAGAAGCTGAACAGTGGATTATGGCTACAAAGTCTTACATATGACAATTCAGGCATGTCTAGTTGTAATTTAGATGCTAGTGTTCTGACCTAGCTTAACCTATTTGGTGCCATTTAATACTTGTTGTTTTGTCAAATTCTAACAGTGTAATTACAAATCACAGGAATGCTTTTTTATCACCAGCTCTAACTGCAACGTCTAAGGGCCTTCCAAGCCTCACACACCAGCAAAAACAAAAGCCCAGCATAAAACACCATGTCTGGTTTAATACAGCAGAAAATCCCCCCCCCCCCCCCCCCCCCTCGCTTCTGTAGGTTCAGCTTTATGCTTGAGCCACAGTGCCTAGCTACCTCAGTGAAAGGAGTAACAGGCTTATAGGCTGCCCCTGGTGTGTGCCATTTTTCAACATTAAAGCTTTCATAGTGAATGGGTGAAACACAGCTTCTCAGCTTCTCAGTGCCTCTCACAGGTACACAGAGGTAGAGCGTGAGCTCTGGGAAGAACATCAGAGTGCACGTAATGATGCAACAACGGATTTGAAATCATACAAAATAATTTACATCTCTCTAACACAGTAGATCACATAACCGAAGGTTTGAACCTTATAATCCTTGCACTTCAGATGGATCGCAAGATGTCCTCCTGTACTGCCCGTCAGCACGGAGCTTCTCATCTTTAATCAGTAGAGTAACCAACCGTTTGAAAACTGATTTGGCTTTAATTTAATTCCATCAGCTAAAAACATACGCCAGACGCAACAATGCGCTGGTGACGCGTGGCCCGAATGCTAGCTGTTCCTGCTACCATGCACTAACCTCGGTAAGCAGACATGGACCAGCTTTTCTGGCTCTTACTTAAGTAATATACAGTAGCCTAATAGATCTGTCAGTTCTCCTGATATCACTTACACCGGTTCAGCTGCCCTCTGTTTCACAAGAGTGGCCCTGTTATCCAATACAAATTAAACCACCCTACTTCTTTTAAAGCCAAAGAGAAGGTCAGTCTGGTCAAATGAAAAGAGCAGTGTTGTCTGGGTTCCTCCATTCAGATCTAATTCCACATCTGGTAAAAAGACCTTCTTGCTATTACTGGAGTTTTTTTTTTTATCTCTTTAGCTTCAAAGGCTGAATGCTAAGCCTGGAGACAGCGTCCCATTTCTTTTGCTGGGTTGCATTTTAGCTAAGCCACAAACAAAGCTTTGCAGGCATTTATTGTGCCAGCCAAAAAAAAATGAGCTTGCACTCTCTCATAAAATAAGTAAACAAGGCCATATGGTTGAACATCATGCATTCATGTCTCTGCTTTTCTTTGAAATGTCCACACTGATGCCTGCTGCCCCCACCCTCCCACATGTAGTCAAAGGAAGTCAACGTCAGTGACACCTTCAGAACAATGGAACACCTGGAACATTTGAGGAAGGCAGGGTTTGTGTTTTTTCAATCTGAAGGTGACTTTCTTGCTTGTTGCTTGCAGTAGATGCATATCAAGTATGAAGTAAAGTAGAACTAATTAGAATGTCAACAGTCCATTCGATATTCTTTCTGTTCATTAACCTTGTGCTAACCTCTATGAGTGCGGTTAGCCAGTCTGATAGATGGGAATATGGAGAGATTGCATTTTCCCTGTTTGCTGAGGTGTGCGGGCCGTGACAGCTTTGACAAATTGGGGCAATGTGGCGTGATCCACAGAGACTACTGTACAGTACAGCAAGAGCCCAAACTAGTTTACCGCAAGCACTAGCATGCTATTACTGCAGCCCCACCATTACACTGCAAACTCGCCAAGGTTGGCACAAACCAAGCATGACCTGTAGCGTATACAGTATGTTAAAGGTCACAGTGCTGCACTGACAAAATACTGCAGGCTTCCTGCAGATATCCGTCACTTTGATTACTGTTCTCAAAGTCTTATTTGGGAGCTTTTCACTCGCTTTGAGGAGCCTTTGAGGAACCGTTTTCTTCTAGAAACCTTTTTTACATTTAAGAACCTTCAAAAGTACCTCATGGATCCTATTATTTAAAAATTTGTACACACAGGCTGTTCGGCCCCTCAACCAGCTCAATAATTAGATCTACTTACACACACATACATAGCATTAGACAATATACTAGCCATTCTACACTTCATTCTGCACACTGCATTTCCTACATTCCAACTTTAGGTCTTATCATATCCTCATCAAGACCTGTATTTCTTTTTCCAGATCATATATATATATATATATATATATATATATATATATATATATATATATATATATATATATATTAACATTTTCAGGTTTTATCTGTCTTGTCCTTACATGATTGTTCTAAGCATTTTACTGTTAGTTGTACAGTGTACAGTACAGTATGAGTGTGTATGAGACTTGGATTTGATAGCAACTGATACACATGTAATTTTTTTTTTTTTTTTTACACATTATAATTATGTATTATAATTGTTTGACTTACCACTCTGCTTAAAACACCACCGACCAGCATAGCTAGTCAATAGCAAAACCAACATTTGTCTCTGCAGGTCATTAGCAGTCGAAGCTGCAAAAACCAGCATGACTATACTGACCAGCAAAACCAGCACCAGCAAGTAATCCACACCTATACCACATTATACCCCTTGGTTTATTTCACACTAAGGTGTATTATTCAGTAGCTACAAGGAAGTCCGTACAAACTGATGGGGCTATTCTCTGGTTGCAGAGAATAGGCTTTTTAAGGGGTTAAACACTAACTAAACCAAATCTACAAGTCAGCACTCCCATTTTCTCCCATATTTACAATTATCCACACTGTCCTCCTGTTTAAATGTTTTTCCGTACGTCCCATGCTTTTTTAACCTCTCTCAAAAAAAGTTGCCGGAAACACTGGTATTTGTTTACTGTTTCCCTCTGAAAAAGCAGGTGGCTGTGTGTAGAACATTAGCTGTAACCTTGAACAAAACTCCTTCAAACAGCATCTAAAGAAGAAAGCCAGTTTCACAGTAGACATGGTACACTGCGTTGCAAGCAATGTGCCCTAATGATACTAATCACTGATACTAAGTGCTTCACACTCGCTGCACGCTCCACCTGCAAGAAAGTACGCTTTGTGTGTATTCTTGACCCATGATTCCAGTGGTTTCTCGGCAGAAACTGTACAAAATGCAGCATTTGCAGTACTGCGCTGCGTTCAAGTGCAAGTCAGGCAGTATGTTTCTTTATACGAGGCGAAACCCGTTTATCTGACTTGATCACGTTCATGTGGTTTTGTGGGAAGTTAAAAAAAACATGGAGGCCGTTGAGCTTTCTAATATATACATATGTGTGTGAGTGTATTTTCTGAATGTATACATCTATTTGTGTATCCATTTATATAATGCAGAACTGTTCATAGCATTTTACTTTCAGCTAGGCCTCTACATCCGAACTGTACCTACAGCACTCTGTAGTCACCTGCTGTAAGAGCCTGTTAACCCAGGCCTTGTTACTGATATTCTAAAGCAAGTGGTTTCCTGGGAGTGAACTTTAGGGTTCACTGTGTGTACTCTTGTCTTTGGGTTATGTGGACAGTGATTGGGCTGGTGGGACAGCCCAGGGTGGGGGGATGTCTACAAGTCTACCAGACCTAAATAAAGTGTTTGGAGATGGAAAGGGTTTTGGCTGACTATTGACTTT